>NC_085841.1:43644068-43944068 GCF_035594765.1 Anolis carolinensis
TTTTAATAAGCTTATCTGCCCATCCCATACTGCTGTATCATCAGTAGCCAATTCCAGCTATAGGTGTGGCATGTGGCTAAAAGGGAGAGTGTTTCTAAATAAATTACTCCTTCCTATAGAACACCTTCCCCAGAGAGGTCTCCCTGGTGCCCATGGTGTGACAGTTTTGATGAGAGTAAAAAGTATTTGCTGGTGAATGCAATGTGCAGCGAGGGGAAAATGCACTCTTTGTAATTTGGCCAAAAAAGGTGTGCATTACAGTAGATGCATGCTTAGAATTCCTTCTTTAAAAACCAAAGTGTTTGCACACCAGAGCTTTCAGCAATGGAAAAGAAAACGTTGGGATACATCTATGCTGTAGAATGTATCCACGTTAACTGCCCTGCTCAATGCTATGGGGTCATGGGGGGTGTAGTTTGGAATCATGGGGGCTGCCAAAGAATGCTGATGCCTCACTAAATTACAAATTCAAGAATTGCACAGCATTGAGCAGTTAAATTAGAGAAGATGTCCCTCAAATAGGAGCTCCAGGTGCTACTGAAGTACCGTATATACTCGAGTATAAGCCGACCCGAATATAAGCCGAGGTACATAATTTTACCATAAAAAACTGGGATAACTTATTGACTTGAGTATAAGCTGAGGGTAGGAAATGCAGTAGCTATGGGTAAATTTCAAAATAAAAATAGATACCAATAAAATTTCATTAATCAAGGCATCAGTAGGTTTAATGTTTTTGAAGATTTACCATATTTCAAAGAAAAACAATAAACTAGTTCTATAAGTGGAAAGGTAGGGGCAACAAAAACAACATGGTATCAACAATAACCTAATAATAATCATAATAACAATAACAATAACAATAATAATAATAATAACTTCATTTAGATTCCCACCCTATCTCCCCATGGGGACTCAGGCCGGCTTCCAACATAGTAACAGGCAAACATTCAATGCTTATATAAACAACTAGCTTTGCCCGGCCACGCGTTGCTATGGCTTATGGGAATCCTTTGTTGGCCAGGTGGAATAGCAGTGAGTAGCCTTGCAGCCTCAAAGCCTGGCCATTTTCTGGAGTAGCTGGAGCTTTTTTTTGTATGAACGTAGAGGCATGGATGAGGGGTTGTGCTGCCAAGTTTAGTGTTTCTGGGAGCGGGGAACAGGGGGGCATGCCCTCGAGCAGGCCTGGACCTCCCCTCGAGTTGTTTTGGGCGCCAACTCCCACCCTTCCCGGTCTCAGGCCCCTTCCTTTTCCCCCTCACCTGGTTAAACGGCTGACGGGGAAAAGGAAAGAGCCTCAGGCCAGGAAGGGTGGGAGTTGGTGCCCAAAACAATTCAAGAAAGGCCCAAGTTGGCCCAGGCTGAGCTCCCCCCTTTTCTGTTGTTGTTGTTGTTGTTGTCACCCACAAATTACGACCCCACAAACCCCTCAAATGCCTCAGGATCCCCCCCCTTTTCCCCCTCTCAAACCCTATCGCCCTCACTTTTCCCTTCCCTCTGAGGAATAATTATTATTAATATAATAATAACAGTGATCATCATTTAAGAATGTAATAATAACCAATAATAACCAATAATAATAGTAACTTATTATTATTATAACATTGATAATGATTCAAGAACATAATAATAATTCATAATAAAAGTAAGTTATTATTATTATTATAACAGTGACAATCATTCAAGAATGTAATCATAACTAATAATAAAAATAAATTATTATTATTATTATTATTATAACTATAATAAACATTCAAGGCTGTCATAATAATTATTATTATAACACTGATAATCATTCAAGAATGTATTAACAATTCATAATAGTAAATTATTATTATTATTATAACAGTGATAATCATTCACGAATGTAATAATAATTATTATAACATTGATAATCATTCAACAATATAATAAAAACTAATAATAGTAAGTTATTATTTTTGTAACAATTATAATCATTCAAGGCTATAATAATTATTATTATTATAACAGAAGGCGCCTCATATAATCCACTTCTAAACAAATAATATCACATTATAAATATACACTAAAATCTCACTTATCCAACATAAACAGGCCGGCACAACGTTGGATAACTAAATATGTTGGATAATAAGAAGGGGTTCAGGAAAACCGATTACACATCAAATTAGGTAATCATTATACAAATTAAACACCAAAACATCGTGTTATACAACAAATTTGACACAAAAAGTAGTTCCATGCACAGTAATGCTATGTAGTAATCACTGTATTTAGAAATTTACCATCAAAATATCACAATGAATTTAAAACACTCACTACAAAAACATTGACTGCTAAAAGGCACACTCCGTTGCATAATCCAGAACATTGGATAAGCGAATGTTGTATAAGTGAGATTCTACTATAATATGAAATAATTACTGTGGTAGAATAATACACAACAATATAATCTCTAAAACCAGGACAGTAAATAACCACCAATACTCTGAAATCAGGGAAACTGGGAATTCCACAGAAGAAACAATCAAGGCCAACTAACACCTCCCAAGAAAGGATTCTTCCACAAAAGCAGCTGAGAAGGGAGTGAAGCAATCTCTATTACCAAAGTCATTATTATTACTATCATTACTATTATTATTATTCATATTATTATTATTATTGTATTACTGTGAACCATGAAAATAAATACAATCTGCTGCTGCTGCTCAGTTGTTTAGTCGTCTCCGACTCCTCGTGACCTCATGGACCACGCCAGAGCTCCCTGTCGGCCGTCACCGCCCCCAGTTCCTTCAAGGTCAAGCCAGTCACTTCAAGGATACCGTCCATCCATCTTGCCCTTGGTCAGCCTCTCTTCCTTTTTCCTTCCATTTTCCCCAGCATCGTGATCTTTTCCAAGCTTTCCTGTCTCCTCATGATGTGGCCAAAATAATTCAGCTTTGTCTCTAATATCCTTCCCTGCAGTGAGCAACCGGGCATTATTTCCTGGAGGATGGACTGGTTGGATCTTCTTGCGGTCCAAGGCACTCTCAGGATTTTCCTCCAGCACCAGAGTTCAAAAGCGAAATACAATCTACCTCCAACTATTCAAAAACACTAAATTCAAAATATATAAAATTACTGTGATATAATAAAACAGAACAATACAATCTCTAAAATCAGAACACTAAATAAACAACAACACTTTGAAAACAGGGGAATTCCACACAGGAACTCTGGAATCAACTTAAGAGATTTTGCTTTATTCTTTATTAGAGAAGGAAGACATCTTCTTTCATCATTTTTGGGAAAGAATCTAAGAATGGCTGCTTGAAAATATGGATGAACTATCAAACCACTTCTTTCAAAATTAATTGAATATAAAGTGGAAGAAAAATGTTAAATTATAGAGAAATCAACAAAAGGATGTGATATCAGTTATCCTTCCCTTGCATTCAGTAGACTTCTGAAATGGATCCTTGGTTTTTATATTGTAAAATTTGTTTGTCTTCCTATTTGCTTAAAAAAGAAATGTGCACACAGGCAGATGAATTCTACAAAGGCCTGTCCTCAAGAAGACTACCCTACTTCAGGCTGGCAGAATCTGATTAAGCAAATCCTAGAAGCTTTCAAGATCCCTCATTTTGGCATGTATCAGCACTTATTAATGAGCTTTGCTTCATGTTCTTTCTACTCTCAAGCAACTAATGAGATGTTAGAGTTCAAACAAAGACACTTTGAGTAACCCTTGCACATGCAGAGTGGGAACTTTACTCTACTTTTTGATCTATCCTATTCAATTACATTTACAAAATCAATTTAGTGTTGAGGAGCATTACATGTAAGGTCAGGTATGGCACAGGTATAGTACAGCTTTCACTGTACTAGACTACTTGTTCTGTACATCAATCCTGCTGTGCCCATTTTCTCACTCCCACCTACGTGCAGTCTATTACTCAGCACTGACAATGCTCCTGAATTTCCTAATGAAGTTTGGATAGCATAACATGGTTGTGAAGGCAAAGTGCTTGCTGATTTTGATGATTCAGGTCAAATTTACTTTGCAACAATTGTACTGACCACTATGTATGGCATAAGTACTTTTTAAAACCTTAAAAACGTTCTTTTATTCTGTTTCCAATGAGACAGATTGCATTACGTGCTTTATGGAGAAAAAAAGTAGATACAGAGAGTATAGCTACATCGGTTACACAAACAAAGGGGATATTACGTTTTACTCAGCATTCACACACATATTCAACATTCACACAAATAAATATTTATTCTACATGCATACACTACCATCCATTCTTCCGTCTCTGTGAGAAAAGAACCAAACGTGGACCAAATAACGTTCCTTGCAATTTCTTGCTGCTGTTGTTCAAGAAGTTGTAAATGACTGACAGGTTGTTTTTGTTAGGGTATAATGAAGCTCTGTATGTGTTAAAGAAAAAACTACACTGCTGATCATAACAAGGAGGAGCTAATCTAGGTCAGCAGCTAACAGGGCCGGCCCCACTATGGAGGCCACGTGAGGCTGCCGCCTCGGGCGCAGGTCCGGGGGGGGCGCCGTCAGGCTGGGCGGGAGGCGGGGCACCGCCCTGACGGTGCCCCGCCTCCCGCCCAGTTCGCCCTCGCCCGTCTGGCCTTTTCTGCTTGAAGCACAATGGTTTTTCCTTCTAAAACTTCCTGATTCCATCAGTTCCGGAGAGATATTAGTTTAACACAAGGAAACATTGTGGTTGACTTCCTTAACTTAAAGAATCATTGTCTTTGACTGTTTAAACATGCTGTTTTCCACCAGTAGTTCATCATTGTCTCTGGTCATGTCAGTAGTTCAGCAGTTTAGCAGTTCATTAATTCTTCACCTTATTTTGCAGTTTTCCATAATGCGATTTCCCAGTTCCACGTGGTATTACATCCCTGGTGATGTTGCAAGCGGAATGTGAGAAGCAGCTATCCCCAGTGATGGCATTACATACAAGACATGAAACATCATTTAGAGTTGCACAGAGTATGCCATTCAACTAATAATTAATAAAACATATAACTACAATTAGCCTCCACATTCACTAGGATTAGTAGCACAGGACTCCTGTGAAAGTGAAACAATGTAAATAAAGAAATTGCTGCATTTTTTAAAAACAGAGAGAACATTTCCATTGGAATGTCTAGGTCTTCCAGCACAACTCTGTGGTCAATTTCTACTGGAAGTGGGCCACAGGATTTCACCAGAGGATTTGGAAATTTCCAGAGAGGTATTTTCTCTTAAATCTCTAGTTCTTCCAGCACAACAGGAGGAAGTAGACCATAAATTCACATTGGAGGAGTTAGAGAATATTAGAGAGAACATTATAAACAAATCTGTGAATAATCACATCTATAAAAGTCAATACCACAAATGTAGAGAGATGAAGAGACATCTGACAAATGAGGAAGAGATAGATAGATTGAGACCATATTTTTCAAGATAATGCATGCATCCTCATACACTCAGGACTGGAGAAGGGGGGCAGGCCCAGAGATCTGGCAATCTTACTCAGTTCAATTGTTTATCTGACTGTCTTTGCTATTCCTCATTGTATTGCTGCCCTACCACTTCCTTAGTTTGTTGATGTATTAGAATTACCCGGAATATATGGGAAGTGGCCTTCGACTAGATAAGGTAATTTATCCTTCCAGCCCAGTATTGTTTATTCTGACAGTAGGTCTCTAGGGTCTCACAAAGTAGATTCACATCTCCCAACAGGTGGCAAAGGGCAGTTCCCATGTTTTTCACGATCTGCTATTAATATAGAGAAATTTATCGAAAGAACATACAGATGTCATTATAACTATATAATGTCAGTGACTTTATACAATCCCTTCCTATAAGTACTGTGATTATAGAGTAAAGTACTGTGAAAATTTTGCCCCAGACTGCATGATAATTGAGGAAACCTCAACCCTTTCCTATATGTATTCATCTGATAACCTTGGTGTTTTACTGATAAGGTCATATTATGCATGCATACTGTCTGGATTTTCTTTACTTATTTTTAATGCCCGGATCAGTAGAACAGTCCAAAGTGTTTTGTACTGTGCTGTTCTGCTCCAGAAGTTAATCAGGCCAATCTGATCTGATCCAGAGCTGGTACTAATCTGTCCAAATTATATTTGTGTTGTTTTTGGGATTAGTCTGAATTGGCTGCAGAGACCTAATTAAAAACACCCAGCAAAACAGCAACAGCAGGTTTTCCTGTTCCACGATCCCATTAAAAATAACTAATGTCTCTATAGAAAGGAATATTCTTTCTTCTGTAATGCCTAGATTGAACAAAAGCATGCAAGTATTAGCTCCAGATTACAGAGATTTATTGTTCTACTTAACATGCTAAGTAGGATATAACTTCCCTCTATAATGACTTCAGTGCCCCACTCCACATGAATCCAATTCTCAATTTTACCTAAATAGTATGCACTTTTCATACCTTACTTTCACTAATATACACATTTTTGCCAGCACTTTCTCTTAATATATGTAATTTTGTACGTATTTTAGGATTGGAGAACTAAATAGCAACATTTAGGAAAATGTGAGTATTGGCATATAATTGTTACTCCTATTGGTGGAGGAAATGCAAATCGGGTATATTCTCATATAAATGTGAACTGAATGAATGCCTTTCACAACCCACTTTGGGCAAAATATGCTCAGTCACTTCTCCAATGGCAAATGTAAAGTTCTAGTCAACACCTTTTACTGTGTTCATTGTTTCAGTTGTGTGGGCATTCAGTCAGGGTGCTCTTTCCAGCTGGAAACAAACCAATCTAAACAGCTTCCAACCTATAAAAAGAAAAACCTCCTGTCCATTTCCTTGATGTTCACTGCTGTTTGGTGGAGACAGAAAGGAATGATTCCAAATCTCTTCAAACATGTACACATGGATAAATTTTACATATTCACCAAACTTCATAGAAATACAGAAAGACTGTGAATATTGAATTCTTTGTTGAGTTTGGGTTAAAATGTATGGGAATTTGTGATCACAACTTTTAATATTTGTCTCCATCCAGCTACTGGAATGCAGTCCCTGATGATTTTTTGCAATTGAATTCATGTTTTGAGTTGAATGACAATCCTTCCTCTTTATCCGAAGACTTTGCTGTTTTGCTGTAACTTGATTTTATGCTTTTGTTTGGAAATTCACTCCTTGTCTCAACACACCTTATGGTTATATGTTCATAGTGCAGCTAACATTTAGCCTCTTTTTTCTGTATGCTGAGCAGTGTTTTATCACAGTCTCTGTGCAGAGTCATCTTAATGATACTCAAACTGCTGACATTAAAATGTTGACCAAAGTGAACATATAAGTCAGGGAGATGGCATTCCACTGTTACATGTGGTCTATTGCTGGCTGCTGCAGTTGGAGAGGATCAAGCTATGCCTAGCTGACCATATGAAGGGCAAATAGCACATTTGCTATAGCTCTTCATAATGTTAGCATTTATGGACTTCATTTCTGTACTTATTTTATCTCTACTGCTTTTGCTATGAACAAGATTTGTAACCTCAGGTGAAGGGAAGGTGGATAGAAAATAGAGACCACACATCCAACAGTAGCCATTTGTTAACTGAACACACTGGAGCCCAATAAAGTAACTGGTTTAAGCTCTAAGTGAAACACATCTTCCTATAACTTCTTTTGGTTTATTTAATTACTCCTTACTGCTGGTTGCTAGCTTCCACATCAGTGTCACAATAAATCTGCTCCAGGTTTTGTTCTAGCCATGAACAGAGCTATCCAAGCTGCTTGACTTATTTTGAAGAAAGAGGCCAGCACCTTGGATAACTCCTTTAAATTTCACATAACAACCTAGGGCTCATCACATCTGTAAATGAGTCCAAAAGACCCCCTCATGTTGAATCAAGTGCCACTGTCCACATGGGTGGTGAGCACATCCACTTTACTGAGGCAGCACATATCTCACCTCCTTCATGTTACTGCCACTATGTTGTGGTTTTAAACTTTGAGTTTGTTTTAATAGTTTTTTAACTGGGAATTTTGAAATACTGTTTATATTTAATTTTTTTTAATGTTCACATATCTGTATATTTTAAATTGTTATGCTACTGCTTTTATGTTAAGCTGCTTTGAGTCCCCTTCTGGGGAGATAAAGCAGGATATAAAGAAAATAATAATAATAATAATAATAATAATAATAATAATAATAATAATATTCCCACCTGGCCACATGGAGCTTGGTGTAAATTTCTGGCCATTGTAGGTACCTCTGCTACCATCAGAATGGAATGCTCACACCATCATCATGAAGGAAGACGTTAATCTCTCTCCTGTATTCCTTGTTACATGGTCTCCCTGTTCTGACATCTGCAAATGTGCTTGCACAACCAGGAATGTGCAGGTCACATTCACACCCCTTTCTGGTGTCAGCAGAGGTGCCTGTGACAGCCAGGAACTTCCATGGAGATCTGTAGCTAGCTGGGAGCAATGACAGCAGTGGCAACATGGCCAAAATCCATCCCTTTTCCTTGTGCTGATGGTTACAGAGAAAGGATGATGACATTGGTGTCCAGTCAGAATTGCAGATGTGGACCCAATTGGACCTCATCTAACTCTTCAGATTTCAATGAAGCCCTGAGTTTCCAGCAAACTCTAGTATATCCCTTTTGGATCTATATGAAAAAAATCCATTACCTCTCAATTGTAAAAACATCATTCTGTTCACTGTGCCTGCTAAATTGTTTAATCTGCATTTCAGGTTTAGCTTTTTTTCTGTATTCACTAGAGGAGGGAAGAAATCACTTCCTTTCTAATCTTCTTTCTTGCCCTACAGGTAACCGAACACCAGAACCACATAGGCAGTAAACCTTTCAAAAGGAATTACAAGGAATTACAAATCTTGCATTCACCTCATTTCACCCCTTGAAGAATACAAGACCTACTCGCGTCTCCATAATCCATGTGGCTCAGAAATTTTGAGTGTTTTGCTGGATGGAACATCTTTCCCTCTTGTTAAGTTCTTCTTTGTACCTTGCCAGCACTGTCCTCAATCACTTGCTTCACACACACACACGGCTGTCGGAGATAGTTTACTTTGAAAAGGTTTTTTTTTAACCTGGCTCTCAGGAAAGCGTATTCTTTTCTAAAGAAGAATCCACTTGGTGGCGTGACTAAATAGGCTGAAAGGGATTGTCAAGATACTGTAGAAGCAAAAGAATGGATCCAGGACTTAATAGGTCTCAGTTTTTAATTAAACATGTGAAGAAATAGCAGGATTGAAATTGACCTGATATATACACCTCCCATGCTTGGTTTTCCAATATACCTCACAACCTCTGAGGATGCCTGCCATAGATGTGGGCGAAACGTCAGGAGAGAATACTTCTAGAACATGGCCATACAGCCCGGAAAACATACAACAACCCTTAAATCTCTCTTTCCCAGACATTTATTTGGTATGGAAATGCATTTCTCTATCATGCATAGGCACAGTGTGTTGAATTTACATGTTTCAAGACTAAGCCTTGGAATACAAAATAACAAGTCATTTACCAGTACTATCAAACTGTAGCCCTTTCCAACTCCAGTGTTGACTTTTCTTGCATCTTTGCAGGGTTGAAAAGGGAAGATAACCCAACTCACAGTGCAAACAAATTATGACTTATGACTGGTGGGAAACACTTTCTTTTTCTTTGACTGTAATCTGGTAACAGGGACTCTAATGGAGCTCTAAGATTGAGTGTGAAGGTTGATGGGGGTGCGTAAATTGAAATTCATCCAGAAAAGACCACTTGCTCCCAGCTGGAAGACGGATGGACTCCAGGACTCCAGAAGAGGAATTTAGTCTCCCTTGGTTTGAACAGTACTATAGTTGACAAGTCAGATAGCCAATTTGGACAATTTTATGAGCTTGGCTTTGTGCCTGGGTACTCAAGTAGTAGCTCCAGTTGACAGGATATTTGTATCCAATTTACTGTCATAGCAAGTGTGTTTGTTCCTAATGAGATCAGATGTGGCCATGGTGAGGTATACCTTGGTTACTTATAGACTGGATTATTATAATATTCTCTACTTGAAGCTACATTTAAAATTTATTTGATTTAGAGCATTGACGAAAATGGTTGGTGAGCAGCACATATTTTGGGATTCATGTTAAACCTATCTTGAATGATTGCATTGGTTATCAGTTTGTTTCTGAGCACAATTCAAAATGTGGGTGATAGATCAGATCCATTTCTGAAAAATTAAAAATAATACAAATGTGTCCAAAAGAAATTCAAGGAGACATGGAGGGATTTAAAAAAAGGGGGTGGTGGTGAATGAGGGTAGAAAGTATATCACTACCATTATACATAATAAAAATGGTTTAATAAAAATTATAAGAAGGAAACTAGATATGATAGCATTTGGACTATTGGGTGAGTAATGAATTGATAGACTATAAAACAAAGAAAAGCCAATTGTAGAGAAGCTATTTTCAAAGTAAATGACATGTAAATGGAGACATAACTTCTGAGCAAGTACAAAAGGGTTCACTCCAGAATGGGAAAATTGCAAGGTTCACTTTATCCTGCATATGAACCTGAAGTCCTTTCCATATCAATTAAGACAAAAGTGCAAATGTTGGTCAATTTTTCAAAAACAAATGTAACTCTTCCATCTACATTTGTCAAAGTCATTACGCATAGCCATTCCATATTATATCTGCTTTTAATGTGACTAAGATGATAACACTGTTACAAAAATAGAAATGAGATATTAATCTTATTCTACACAAGCATAGCTTAATATACTGGGATTCAAACATAGAATTACAAAAGCACCACATTTCATTTTTTTAAAATAGCAAGTTACGTTTATTCCAAATATGAATACATTTTCCACTTTTGACAAATTCTTAGCAAAACCACACAAACAGCATCTTCCTCTACTCATTATGTAGCGAAACACAGTATTTTTAATAAAATGTTTTGTAAAAAGTTAGACTATTTTCTCTTTCAAGCTCTCATTTCACCATTGGGCAAGAAAGAAATGGGTTTTGCCATCCAACCCCTACAATGCCAAAATGGCTCCCATGGGGTCCACCGCTGAGCCCAAGCCAAACCCCACTCTACCACCCCCATGGCCAGCAATGTGTAGGCCACCCAGAGCATGCCCAGGGAATAGGCTAGGCACCAGGGCTAATAAGGCCAAAGCAGCACCTGACGGCACCCGCAAAGCCCCCAGCGCGGATAGCACTAAGGTGGGTAGAAAGGGAGGAGAGGCACATCTGATGCCCAGTGCCCCCCCCCCCCCCCAGCAGCACCCACCAGCACCATAGCTGGCACAATGTGCAGAGCGAGGCCACGCTGCCATACCGCTGCCCATTACTGGTTTCCCTTGGTGGAGGTGGAAAAACCCTCCCCGACCCCAGCTGTTCATGGGGAAGATAGTTAATTATTTATATAGGCATTTGATGAATAAGAGTTACAAGAAGACTTTTTATGGTATTTGAATGCTGTATTTCCATTGTCATTTTTAAGTGTGTGTGTGTGTATATATATATATAATGGTGTTTTACTATAATAGCTTATACTGTTGTGGTTTTTAACATCAGGCTTTTAGCTCTAGCCTATTTCAACCTTGTTAGTTTCATTAGGTCCCATATCAGGAGGAAGGGGGAATATAAATAGGTAAACTAAAAGAGCTAAAATGGTTGGAACAACTACAGCATGGTCTCCATATTTGTGGGTAATAAATCCTGGACTTTGTGTGGATAAAGAAAACCACACATAATAGTGAAAGCAATTGAAATGAAGCATTTCTTGTCCAAGGACATCATAGAGTTACACTGGAGGACATAAAAAATGCCTGAAAAAGACATATGTTGTCAAGCATGGACAAACACCACCACAGATATTGTATTACTATGCATATTAAGAATATACTTGATACAGAATCGAGTGAGTGTTACATGATCCATCAGCTAGTGCTCCACAACCAGTTGCTATCTCTTTGTCTTTGTTGTGTGAAGTAAGAGGAAGAGGGAACTTGTGCAGCAGCCTGAGCAACTTGGATGGGCTGTGTGGTCATAAAAATCAAGATTTTCTAAGACAAGTGAGATAAGAGCCTCTTAGGTCCTCTTCATATTCACTAAATCTATGTGCAATGTTGAAGATACCAGGGCGGAGTTCCTTTTCTTTCTCTGATCTCTGTCATTAATATTAAGCACGTCATGCAGCACAAGAGTGGCAAAATAAATCAGGAATTGATTGTATGACAGCAAATTGAGGTCAGAGTGACTGTGATCTGCATTTATCGAGATGAAAGAAAAAACTGAAGAACTGACAACAAATACCAATGCAAAATATATCTAAATAGATTTCCCTGGATAGCATAACACAGAATGATAGGTATAGAGATGTAGAGGCCACTGCACTCTATTAATTGTTACAAACCATTTTAGAATAGATAATTACAGCCAGTTACGGTGCCTGTATTTCTGTTCTACTTCCTTTGGCACAATAAATCTATATGATTCAAGAGAACTAATTTCATTACTACAGTATTCCCTCAACAATTGGCATGGTATCATATTATGCATTTTGAAAACCACCTTCAATCAAATCTTATTTGTAAGGAGGTTCTCAGTGCAGATCTTGACATTGATAAGTTTGGGCTAAGAAATGAATTGTGATTCTCATCCATCATAATCAATTCAGAGGTTGTGTTCCTTTGCTTAACTGTTGCTGCTGCTAACTTAACCCCCAAATTCCCTGTTAACATCATTCCTCCCAACATGCTCACTTTATTCAACTGAAGACTCCAACAAGTCTTTAAAAAAACAGATAAGTTTTCTCCGCTCCCATCCAGTTCTTTGGACTGCAACAGTAAATCAAGCTTGGCACAATATAACATGAATAGAATATCAATTGTTTTCTTTTACAATATTTTTAGAAACTGTGTAAGAGTGTATGTTTATTGCTATGTAATCATACAATCATACAAATCATACAAGTCACAAAAGCAATTTAACATCTTAAATTGTATGCAACATTCCTGAAATTGTATGCAACATTGTATGCAACATTCCTGAAAGATACAAAAGTATACCAGGGTCAAATGGAATAACTCTGCTCTCCAAGCTTTTCTAAAATGCTTTTCTCTTAATTTATGAAACATGCAAGCTTTCATATTATAGGGGGCAGAGCTTAATTTGGGTGGGAGTGGGGACTACAGTTCTCAGTATTTCACAGAATTCTGGCTAAGATAGTTTTCAAAATATCTTTTCACACTGAGATACGCCATATTTATGACCTTCTAGGAAACTTCTAGTTGTTTTGAGGACAAAGCCCCATGCTGCATATCACATGACATCGTGAGACTTTTGGTAGAGGCTTTAGCCCTAACCAGGGTGGAAGCATCCTTGGACACTTCCGTCACAACAATGGAGCCAGCACAGATCCTCCCCAGAAGGGCGATGCTTGCCACATGTGATGGGGAAAGCATCGCCAAGAGATAGCTACACAAGTGGTAACGAATTTGTTCCACTGCCCCTGTCTTTCCTCTGCAAAGAAAGGCAAAGTGGGATGCTTCCTTTGACTTTTGTGATAAGGTTATTAAACATTCATGCCGAGATCCTGCATTATGCAATGTAGCAACAGTAACAAAGTTACATTGCCATAGATACTGTATATACACATGTAAAATCTATACATTTTATTCAAAAAACCACCACCAACCCCCCCCCCCCCAAAAAAAAACCTGGGTCAATCCATAGGTCAGTGTAAGTACTACACTTTCACTTCTATCAAAAAAGGAATCCTCTCTTTCTCTGACTTGAGTTGTGAAAGACAAGAGATTAGTTTAACCCCAGAGAACTTAAAAGAAGCATGGACTCTGTCTACTCACTCTTCCATGTTGCTGTTTCTGGCTTTTTTGAATACCCAGGTGGAGAAATGGTGATGGTTTTTTTAGGTGTTTTACCTCAAAGAAGCACCAAGAGATCAGAAGGGCTCAGTGCTTTTTAAGATACTCTCCAGATAGACTGTCATAGTTTGCTTCTCTATTCAGAGATGATGGCTCCTTTTTTTTTTTGATAAGAGTTAATATTGTACCTTAACTTTTATTTAAAAAGGAACCATTCCCTTCTCTGAGTCCAGTGGCAGCAATGGCAGCAGCTATCTTTCTAAGGCAGAGATGATACTTTTGCTCTCTGTGAAATGACCATTGACTTATCCATTGGTCATATCAAAATCTATAATTTTGGCGTGGACTTATATGTGGGGACAATTTATGCATGAGTATATATAGTCTGCTAATCCCCTCACCTTCCAAAGCCATCTTTTAAATCTGATGGCACCTCTAACTGAAGGGCTTCTGAGCTGCTACAAAACAGGAGCCTGATGAAGAGTGACTGCAGCAGTCTCCCAGTTGCGAGTTGCATTGAGATAGGCTACTGGAGAGAGCTATCGGATCCCTGCAACAACTGCTTCTCTCAAAATGCCTTATGACTAGGAAAGCACTGCAGTTGTCATTTCCCAGTCCCCTATCTAGAATATGGGGTCATGTTTGGCTGTTAACCCCTGTAGATGTGAATCTCAGAGGTTATGGGGTTGTCTTATGATCGTGAAAATATTGAACACGATGCCAGCCTCAGTTTAAAATAATAGCTTCTTATTCTTCTGGGGGGGGGGGGGTGTTTGAGTAGAGCTAATCTGAAATGTTCTTTCAGACTTCCACCAACATTTTAGGAAGAAAATCTAAGGAAGTGATGATGGTGGCAACTTACCTTCACATTTTAGTTGCTGTGGTTAAAGCAAGGGTTCTTTTTCAGCCTCTTAAGTATTTACACCTCCTTATGGACATCTTGTCACTATGACTTGCACATGCATTTTTAAAGATGTGCCTGAGTAATAAAACACAGAGAAAAAATTGCATCGTTTGAAAACGCAAAGAGCCAAAAAAGGTAGAATTGAGTGAAACTGGAAAAACCCTCTGTAACCAATGGGAAATAATTGTATGAATAGACTAAACTGAGCATATTAATGTGAGAACTTTAATTCTCACATTAGTTCACAGAAATGACAGCCTAAAACAAGGATTGGAAGGGAGCGGAAGTGGAAAACTAGGATGGAAAGGGAATAAAGGTAAGAAATTCAATTAAGATGGGACTGAGATATTCTTTTATCCCTCCTTTTACCATAACAGAAATCAAAGTCAGTTCAACTGAGATTTCAGAACAGGCATAAAGGGAAAGATACAGCATGATGCAACTGTGTTTCCACACTCATTCTGGACCTGGGACTGCAACAGACCAGAGATGGAGAGTCTTACAGTGACTCATAGATATCAGAAATCTCATCTGAACTCAAGGAAGCTATCACTTCCCTGAAGATTACTCAAGCATTTCTCCCATTCCCCAATGCATCTGAATATCCTATTCCATATTTGCAGAGGATCTATGGCTTAGAAAATTGATGCAGGTTTCAAGACACCTTTCTTAATTATCATTCTAGTTGTTCTAGTAGCAGACATTGGCGAACGGGAGCAAAAGGATTATCTTATACTCACATCATTCATACACATTTTCCATAAAAGAGGCATGTACCATCCCACCATATTTAGATCCAGAAGCAGATGAAAACATCTTCTTCCACCCCATTTGCAACTGCCCTAGCCTCAAAGGAAGAGAAAATATTATACTAGATTTATACTGGATTTAACCCCCTTCCACACTTCCATCCCCTTTGCTTGTGTGTCCTTTTCTTAAGTTGTTAGTTTGAAGCCAGGGAACTGGTTTTTCCTTGTTCTTGTAGGGCACCATGTACATCATGATGGTGACAATGACGATGACGACGACGACGATAAATATAATCCAATTTTCTCTGTAGTAAAGGAATGCAGCAAAGGACAAATTTAAATAGATCTTTGAACTGATTTTAAGTTCTTAAGGCAGATCACATATTGTTTTTGTAGTACCTTTTTAATCACCATTTTGTATAACCTGAAAAGACCATTTTAAGGAGTAAATAGAAGTCCTCCGGCTATCTCTCTTTCTTTAAAAAAAATTATGTAGTATTCAACACAGTGGTTTTGGCTTCTCACAACATTTGCTATTCCCTTTAGTTAACAGAGAGCTCAGGCTATAAACCTTTGGTAAACTATAGGACAAAGAAAAGGTAAACAAGGCATGAAAGGATGATGGGTGAGGATTTGCCTGACACTATTGTTGCTCTTTCTTGATTGCAGCTGCCATGGAAGCTCTATTATGGACTACCTTGTCATTGCCTTGCTTCTCATATGTCATCTAAAACAGTTCCTTTTTTCTTTTCAAAGGGCTCCTTTGCCAAGTTTTTAATGCCCTTCTAAAACCAATTCACCTATTTGATTTATCCTCCAAAGATGATACTACATTTGATGTCTCATAGCTGAATAGCTTTATCTGTGGTCTTAGAACTGCAATAAACATGACAACTATGAACATGATGAACAAATTGTCCTGCATTTGGTGCTTTCTTAGATCAGATGAAAACATTGTTCTGAATTTGCCATATCTTTTGTCTCAGACTTCTTTTTTTAAAAAAACCCTAAAATGATGTCTTGAGTAGAATATGAAACACAACATAACAATGCTATTTTAATGACTCTGGATATTTCCTGAATGGATAATTGTACCTGTAGGGATAGAACACACACGAGACTGTGGGTGAGAAAAAAAGCTTTAAATTTGGGAAGGGCCACTAATTATGTTTAATTAAACTGTTGATCTTTTCGAATATTCAGTTTTATTATATAAACAGACCATTACAAATCAAGCACTTAATTAAAATATGCCATGCAAAATATCCCTACAATTAATACATAGATAATACATTTTTTCAAAAGGAGACCATCAAGCTTGGAATATTTCATTCTGTATGTCAGTTATTTTTACATCACAGCGCGCGGGGGGCGGGGGGGGGGAATACTCATTTCTGCCTCCTGCCTAAGATAGTTGTCCAGTGTTAGTACTCCATGTTAAGGAATGGCATCCCTTGTTTCTCACCTGAGAATGATGGCTCTTGCCTCTACAAACCTGAATATCAGGAGGAGAGGGAGGAATATACCAATACATTTATCTTAGCATTTATAAAACTGTGGGCAATAGACCATGGGTAGGGTTGCAACATTTCATGGTACCAATTGAAATCTTAGGAAATTGCTGTGCTTCCCAAGGAAGGAAGGAATGGAACCAAATCTCAACCCAAGCAGCACCAGAGAAAACCTTTGGCTTCTTGCTTTTGTATATCTCATAGTAGTGATTGAGGAATAGGAACCATCATTTGCCTTTCTGAAATAAGTAAGGAAGACTAGAAGCACAGTAGCATTACACATCACAATTAAGGATGGAAGCAGAATAGACTGGCAGGATAAACCCACAGCTTCCATGTGTTATCATTTCTCTGACAGCTAAGTTTATAAATTGATGATTTGTTGCAGAATTTTGCAGGCCCTAAGATGGCCACCACGGAATGTCCACCAAAAACTTTGGCAGTTAAAAAAAAAAATCAAGATGTGGATATGCGAATTGCTGCAAAAATTCCATTCCTTGTCCTGGCCAGAGAAACTTCGTGATCCACACGTTTCATGATGTTTCTGCACATGAACAGAGTTAATGGGGTAGCACCACTTCTATCCAAGTCAACACTCCACAATGAAACAGGGACAAACACTTTCAAGCCAGGAACAGAACTTTGTCATTATTATCACTTTTAGAGCCTGCCTGCCAGTCATCTGTCCAGACAGATGTCTGCCCTGATCCTGTTCTTCCCCAAAACAAGTACACCACAAAACCTGTCTGGACAAATGGCCATACAAGGTTTGAATAATTATAGTAATGATTGCATTCTGTTTCTGGTTTGAAAGTGACTGTTCCTGTTTCATTGTGTACTACTTACTGTGAAAATACTTGTTGCACCCCAAGAACTTCATTTTTCTGCCACAAACTTCATTAAAAAGGGGAATGACAAAGTTCCTCTTGCCAGGACAAAGTTTTTGCTTTTTACTCAACTGTCATCTTCTTTTTAGGAACTGACCAATCAGGAACAAACATCTAAAACCCTGGAACAAACCTAGATAACAAATCCAATGTTTTCTGATTGCAGGGACCTACAGCCATTCAAAGATGTGGATTTTTGGCTCAGAACCAGGATATTTCCGCACCTTAAAATCTTGCATTTTTTGACGTTTATAGCGCTTCCTCCTGTGTTTTGAGGGAATGGCATCTGGCTACCCTCATGTTTGCTGCAGGAGCTCCTGGGATAAAGGTACTGTCTGGATGGGTCCAGTGCGCATGTGTATGTTTAGACTGGAGAAGAGAAGATTAAGAGGAGACATTATAGCCATGTTTAAATATTTGAAAGGTTGTCATATTGAAGATGGGGTAGCCTTGTTTTTTCTTGTTCCAGAGCCTAGGTCAAGAGACAATATATTCAAATTGCAGGAAATAAGATTCCACCTGAATATTAGAAATAATTTCCTTCATAGCGGAATATGTTTCCGCAAAGTGTGATGGAGTCTCCTTCTTTAGAGGTTTTTAAATGGAGGCTTGATGGCCATCTGCCAATAGTGCTTCAATTGTGTATTTCTGCATGGCAGGGGGATTGACCAAAGGGTCATATGAACCTATGATTTATGTCTAGCTGTAACCAGACTAAGTGTGAAGTTATTTGTATGTCTTGTCTTTGGCTGCACTCAGAAAATAGGTGGGGGATTAAGAAACTTGGAAGAAAGCTGTTGGATGCATGGGCTTGGGCAAGGGAGGAAGCCAAGTATAATTCTTCACTAATTTTCTCAGAAGCAGTACATACAAAAAGTGATTTTTTTCAATTTTTTTCCTGTTGCAAGAAAGTCTTCAAAAACTGTCTGGTTTTGGAATGCTATCTACAGAAGACCATTGGGGGAAAGCCAAAAAGAAATGTTGGTTGTATGAGCTACCTTCCACCCATGCAAGCATTGGATCAAGCTTGTGCTTTTGGATTATCATCTGAGTTTTGTTTGTCATAGGCAAAGCTATTTAATATTTATGTCAATTCCTGGTGGATTTCTCTGCCTTCTAAATGAAGATGTCATTAAAGTTTTTCAGGTAGAGGAGAGCCAATAAGGGACAGGAAATGAGAAAACTTTTTTCTCTTATCCTTGAAAATGCTGCACAAGATGAAGCTATACAGATACCATCCTCTGAATTATTCTTAGGTGGAGAGTATTTTACATGGAGTGATCTACAATTATCTTCCTCTCTAGGCATTCATCGTTCAGGTAGATAGAATTTTTAGGATGAGTGAAAATGATATATAATATCTGGGTCTGAAACAATCAAAGGCTGTTCAATAAACCACTACACTCTGTGGAATAGAAGGGGTAAGCTATGTGGCTGAAGACGTGCACTGAATTTATCTTGTTTATGGGCCTTCTGATGGCTGTATCCAGGTCTCGTTGTACAGTATCAATGCACATATTTCTCAAAGGATATGTTAAACTCTTATGGCTCTAATCTTAATAATGTGTATTTTATTTTTTATCAGATTTCTGGATGAAAGCTCATAGAATTTATGATGTTGACCCAAGAAGCATACTATACAGTATAATATAGTTTATCTCTTTCAGTTTGTGAGCTGGTACTGTACAGTGTATCTATTTTCTTTTGGTATTTTGTAGCTATTGTAAATGTGTGTAGGCTCTGCACATAAGGAAGGAAGGGAGACCAGATGACTGTGCCAAGTTTTTCCTTTCCTTCATCATTAGTGTTATCTTCCCCTTATAATGGACAGATGACTGTAGCAGCAAACCCTTTCTATTAATGGAGAGTAGACAGTACTAGTGGACTGTCTTTGCTTTTCTTCCACATATGTAGAACTCACATGCTTAGATTCGACTTATTTTCTGCAAAAAGAGTTGTCCCTTTCTTCAATATAGCTTACACATTGCAGCACCTTTAAGACTAATTGGTTTTATTTTAGCATCAGCTTTCTTGTGCAGTATAGCTGTGGGTCCCAGCCCCAAACTGAGTCTCCTTACCTCAATGCTGGGATCCTGAAAAAAATTGCAATAGTAAAAGTTTTCTGAACATCACCTAGTGGCTGCTTTAGATAGTTACATGCATCTGTTGTGTAGTGTTTACTGTGGACTCTGCAGAAGATGCTTCAGCTGTACTTTACAAAAGGGAAATCAATCTGTTTGGCAGGCCTTGCAATGCTGATGTGGTATAATAAATGTTTGATTTTTAAACATATTTGATTTTAAAAATTTCTCAGGCAAAAAGGGGTCACAAGTGGAAACATTTCAGAAGCCCTGCCCTTTCCAACAGTTTGACTAGAATGCAGTGAAGAATGTTGTTGTTGTTTGCCATCAAATTCACTTTGGTGTTTGGCAACTCTATGAATAACAGCAACTTCATGAATAATGAAGTTCATGAAATAATTTCCTTGAGGATAAAAAGACTGGGAAGGTATTGGTGTATGGGAATATGACTGATTTCACTTGGTTAAATTAGATTGAGCAATGAGAGCTGAAAACAGGGTTCAGGCATGATGTTTTGTAGCAGAACAGAAAGTTCTGATATGACCTTGTGGGTAAACAGGGTAATAAAACTCTGAAACATGAACAAGGGCAAGAAGTTTTTAAAATCCAAGGTGGTAAAAAAAGATGTAAGATCTTTGCCCTTTGTTCATTTCTGTCTTCAATCTACTGAAGCATAAATATGTTAAATGAGAAGGGGCATTGTGTTCTCTGCAGACACCAGATGCATTCATTTGAAAAGCTTTTCAGTATGCTTCTCTGGTTCCTTTCTTCCTTCTCTGCACAGAAGGTCGGCACAGACTGGAGGAAGGCTAAGTATTGCCATGCAGTGGTTGATTCTTGGAGAGCAAAGGTTAGACCAAATTCATCCTTATGATAATTAAAATCATCTCCACACTCCTTATCAAAGTCTGCCTCCTTGCTTTTGCCTTATTCTGTAGCTTGTTAGCATTTCAAGTATGAAATCTTAGCACTAGATGGAATGAAATCTTGGTTTAGCTGTATGCATCACTTCTAAAGCCATGCTGCCCATTCAGGAGGGAAATAATAACAATAATCGGCTATTAATGGCACAATCCTTTTGAAATCCAATACGACCCCCATATCCATAGAGGATACACACAGAGATTTCACATGCATATGTTAAATTATGGGTAACCGCTGATTCTTTCATTTTCAATGGGACAGACAATGGAAATACTGAGAAGAGGGAATAGCTTAGCTTGTGTAGGAGGTCCTAAGTCAATAATTGAATAAGCGAAACCATATGTATGACTTTTACAGATATAGGATCATAGAATCATAGAGTTGGAAGAGACTTTGTGGGCCATCCAGTCCAACCCCCTACCAAGAAGCAGGAAAATCTCATTCAGAGCACCCCATTTCAGTCTGATTATAGGCCTGGTTACAGAGACAGCTTTGGTTGTTGTAGTGGATGACCTACACAGAGAACTGGACAGAGAGGTGTGTCCCTGTTGGTTCTTCTGGAATTTTCAATGGCTTTCAATATGATCAACCATTGAATCCTTCTGAGTTGCCTTTCTGGGATGGGACTTAGAGGTACTGTTCTTCAGTGTATCTCTTTCTATGAACCTAGTAGACATTTAAAATTGACTGGGGAGGTTCTTCTCTCTGTCCCACCATCTGCTCAAGAGAGACCAGGATGGCCTCATCCCTGTTGTCCTTCCGCAAGCAGGTCAAGGCTTTCTTCTGGAGGCAGGTGTTTGGAGCAGGATGAGGGGAATGTGGGTATGGAGGTTGTGAGTTGGATTTGGGGGGAAATTTTGATGTTTTAAAAAGCATTTTAATTGCATTTATTATATTTTAGCTGTATTTTAAACCTAACACACACCATTCTGTATAATTGCTTTTTAATTTTTGTATTTGCTTTGTCTTAAATTAACCAAAGTGTGACTGTCAACTGCCTTGCATCCCCTTGGAGAAGAACGCATGATATAAATAAAGTAAGTAAGTAAGTAAGTAAATATGCTGTAGAATTAATGCAGCTTGACACCATTTTAACTTCAGTGGCTCAATGTTATGGACTCCTAGGAGTTATAGTTTTACAAAATCTTTAAACTTCTTTGCCAAAGAATTCCGGTGCCTCAGCAAACTACAACTTTCATGATTCCATAGCCCCCCCCACCTTCACACACACACTCAAGCAACTGAGTCGGCTAAGATTTTGTTGGCATCCACCACCTGAGTTTGATATTTGGGTTCTTTCACCCTACTCAGTTATACTGTTATAATTCCACTTTAGCTTCCATGGCAACATCCTATGTTTAATTCTGGAATTCACAGTTTAGGAAGGGATTTTTCAAATCTGCAGCTAGAGAGCTCCAGTGCCTACAAATCCCAACATTCCATAGAATGTAGCAATGACTGATTATAGCTCTTGAATTGTTTGACACAGCAAGGCCCTTAGACTAAGTAGATTGTTGAAATTAAATGTGTTGATTCTTTCATTGCCTTGGTATTCATGGTGACTATTTCTTCCAATGTGCTCTATGCATATCCCAGACAATGGAATTATGTGTGATAACTCAGTCCTCATTCTCAACACCCTTTTCTATGTTTGCTAACAATTAGAAATACAAATCAAATCCCCTTTTTATATATCAGATTCTGTTGCTTTCAGGGTATGTTAAACTCTTGTCCAAAATACAGAGATGTTTGTCTGGTGAGCTGCATAATTAAAATACTCCTGATTTGTGCATAGCCTTTGTTTCTGAAAGCATTTCAATAAAATGCTGTAGTCCTTTGGCATCTCATTGAGATAAAGGGTCACTGGGTATTTACTCTGTTTGATAAGGATGACAACCAAAGGGCAGGGAGAGAAAATGTCTTTCCAGAGAGGAGACTTCAGTCTCTGAAATAAGTGCAGGAACTTAATTTATATTTGCAATTGACATTATTTTGTATTTAATTTTGATGTTGCCCCCAGGCAGCTATGTATGTTACATGCTTCTAAACAGAAATACTCCTGGTTCACAGAAAACATTTTCTCTTTTTGCAAACATTAATTTGCCACCAAGTAATTGATCCTCCTGATGTCTCTTGGAATAAGCAGTTAAGTAAAAAGTGAGCTGTGAGTTGCAGATATGAATTCAGACAGAGACAGATGGTTTCTTTCCTGAGGTCCCGGCATGTAAACATGGATGACAAATAGCTATATTCATTGGTTGAGGAAAAATAATTGGCAGTTGTAGAAGAGCCAGCATAGTATAATTGAGTGTTGGAGTTGGGTGCATCATCTATACCAGGGGTTCACAAACTTTTAAAGCAAGTTGCTGGAGGAACAGACTAACATGAACAAATTATTATGCACACTGTACATATCTTATTTGTAGTGCAAAAAACATTTAAAACAATATTTAAAATGAAGAACAATTTTAACCAACATAAACTTGCTAGTATTTCAATGGGAAGTGTGGGCCTGCTTTTGGCTGATGGGATAGTCAAGTTAATTAGTTATTTTTGTGTGCCTTCAAGTAGTTTCACAGTTAGGGTGGACCTAAGTCTGAGGTTTAGGGTGGGGGGCAGGTAAATCATTTTTGAGGGCCGTATCCAGCCTGTAGACTTTTGTTTAGGGACCCTTGATCTGCACTACTGAAGTGATGCAGTTTGACACCACTTTGGCTTCCATTGCTCAATGCTATGCAATCATGGGAATTGTAGTTAGAGGTGTCACCAGCAATCTTTGGCAAAAAGAAAAGAAAATCTAAAGATCTTGTGAATCTTAACCTCCAAAATTCCATAGGATTGAGCCCCAACCGTTAAAGTGGAGTCAAATTGTTTTGATTCGACTGTGTAGACCCATTCTAAGACACTAGAAGAAGATAGTTCAAATTCCCACCAGTTTCACTCATGAATGATAATATTGTTAGCTGTTTATTCCAAATTTCATTGATGTAGGATGTCATGAGAATTTTCCAGTAATTTACCTGCTGAATTTCATGCTCAATATTTCAGAAATCAGATGTTCAAAAAGGCACCCATCTGTGTAAAAGACAGAGACATATTAAATAATCATGCTTCAGGAAGGTAGACGTCTCACAGTGGGGCAAATAAACTAAAGTAATTTTTGGGCTTTATGAACATTATTTCCAGACATTGTAACAGGAAAAGCTATATAATAATTTTCTCTTTGTGGGTACCTTTAGACCCCATTTTGCAGTGTTTGCTTCCCTTCTTGTTTGGCTATGGAGGAAGACATTCATTGTGTGTGATGGGTTGAAACTAGTCTGCCCTGAAGCTGGAAATGAACAGCAAACAGGATTTGTTCAAAGCTGTCTTGGATGTATAACAAATCAGATACACAAAATGAACCTAAGAAGTTGGACATGCACATCAGTTATGGCTGCATCTCCCAGGAAAGCTGTACCCACAGACAATGCAGAAAAAGTTGCTATTAGCATCTAAGCCTGTCTATTAAAGATATAGGCTCTGCATGCTTCCACCTGATTCATGGATAATTGTAAACTGTGTTCCATGAGCTCCACTTGATCTGCTGGATTTTCTTGGACAGGGTTCTTGCTATCTAACAATCCACGCATTAATAACAGCCAAACTGGGTTTGTTTTAGTGTGCTGGACCAACAGTTCCTCCTTGTGTTTTGCTTTCCTTTTTCCTTTTTGATTGGGTTTTTTCTTTTAATCTGGCAGTTTAATCTGATTTTAATCCATTTGTTATAGTGGCCTGGGATCTCATTTGCTGGGAGTATATCAGTGAATTGATCTAGCATGGAGGAGGAAAATTGTCATCTCTCTTTCTTTGCAAATCTGCATTCATCTGCGTTGTCCTTCATAACTTGCCTTTACTCCCCACTTGCTGCCTGTAGCTTTGTACATTCAGGGCTGAACTGTTCAAATCCCTTCAAAAAACAATATATCCCAGTGGCTCCATTCTCCCAGGGCTGAAAAGATGAAAATATATGATGTGCCTAATCATATATTTTAACTGTCATGTAAATTTTGTAGTATCCTGTTATACTTCATAATATTATTATACATTTTAGAGCATCTGTCATATATTTCAGATGCCTGCTGTCTGCAGTGTAGTATTCCAGATGGCCTCTCTCCTGAAAAGGAGGGCAGCTTGCTTATTATTTCTTCCTCAAGGGTAGCATTAACATAGCCCTTAAATTGCTCTGGAGGACCATTATGAAGATTCAGTAAATTGGGGATGGTGGATAAACCAGGGAGAGTTTGTGTACATTACAGTTTGCCTCCCAGTTCATATAATTTGGGTGTCACTGTTGGTTTAACGCAAAGGTGAAGAACCTGTTTCATTCAATCTAAATTAAATGAAAATGAGCTAAAAGCAAATGAAACAATTTAAGAAGTTAAAGCAAGACAGTTTAAAACAGTTCAAAAAGGGAAAAACAAATCAAAACCACCCAGAGCTGCAGATTTTGATAAAATCAATTAGGCACCAAAGGCTTTACTATCAAGTCATGTTTTGAGTGGGTGTAAGAAGTCCCAGTAGGGTTGGTACCCACCTGAGCTTCTGAGGAGAGAATATTTCATATATGGGAAGCCACAGGATCTGTGTACGTCTCAGGAACAAAGGGGGAGGAAGATCCACCAGACAGTGGTCATTTTGATTCTCCAAAGTGTCTTACCTCTTATTTCTGTGATGGGGTTGCATCCAAGGGGATCAGTTTAGGGTGGAAATATACCTAACAGGGAGATAAAGAGGATTTTTTGCTTTGCAAAGCAACATGATTTCAAAACACGGTGGTTGTTGGAAGAGAATGAAAAGGGATGCAACAGCATCAACCTACCATTGGAAATGACAAGATCAAGGGTAGTTATCCAGATCTGTGGGAGTGGCATCAACACCTTATGTCCGAGTAAGCAAAGTATCTCTGTACAAAATACTGTAATAAATGTTCTATATAGACATATTCATGTTCTTTGTCCCCTCCTTCCTCTATTTTTCATGAATCCTTTTTCTCCATGGTACATTTATTACATTTGATTGTCACCTTTCTCTGAGAGTGAAACCAAGGTAGTTTCCAAAACAATGAAAAACATTTTTTTTTAAAAAAAAATACATTAAAACTGCATAAGGCAGA
Organism: Anolis carolinensis; assembly: GCF_035594765.1. Classification (NCBI taxonomy): domain Eukaryota; kingdom Metazoa; phylum Chordata; class Lepidosauria; order Squamata; family Anolidae; genus Anolis; species Anolis carolinensis. The sequence goes on from NC_085841.1 coordinate 43,670,154, forward strand.
ACAATAACATTTTAAAAATAAACAAGTGTTTTTTTTTTAAAAAAAGAATAAAATATCCACATAAAAAGCTTTTCTGTGTAAAGTCTACTTCAGCAGGACTGTCTTAACCAGGGGTCCTCAAACTTTTTAAGTAGAGGGCCGATTCATGGTCCCTCAGATTGTTGAGGGGCCGAATTATCATTAAAAAAAAACGAACAAATTCCTATGCTCACTGCACATGTCTTATTTGTAGTGCAAAAAAACCCAAAAAACCCCAGCAACAATTACTTATTTATTTATTTACTACATTTATACCCCGCCCTCTCTCACCCCGAAGGGGACTCAGAGCGGCTTGCAAGTTGTATGTACACACAATATATTATATTATTAGCATAGCACAATATTAGCATTATATAATACTATATTGTACTATACCATTATACCGTAATATTATTAGTAATATTACATTTAATATATAATACTAGCTTTGCCCGGCCACGCGTTGCTGTGGCTTATGGGAATCCTTTGTTGGCCAGGTAGAATAGCAGTGAATAGCCTTGCAGTCTCAAAGCCTGGCCGTTTTCTGGAGTAGCTGGAGCTTTTTGTTGTATGAACGTAGAGGCATGGATGAGGGGTTGTGTTGCCAAGTTTAGTGTTTCTGGGATGTGTAGTTTTGTTGTTTTGTCCTAGGCCGAAATTTCATTACCCTTTTATATATATAGATATAATTGATATTATTATATTATACAATATTATTATATTGTATTATTATTATTAGCCGCCCTGAGTCCCCTATTGGGTGAGAAGTGTCAAAGACAGAACGCCACAAGATAAAAGATAACAGAGTTTATTGGAGTTACAGAACCAAAAATGCCCGTAAAAGACAAGGGCTAGGCAAACACTGGCCTTAAAAGTAAAAAGAGACAAGAAAAACGTTCAAAAGATAAACCGGATTAAACCGGAGTTTAATCCGGGTTAAATCAAAACAGCTTGCTTCAGCCTGGGAATAAACAAAACAGAAGCTGGTGAACAAAGAGTTCAAAGGAATGCAACTAATTGGCAGCAGATGCTTCTCTGCTGCCAAGAGCTATGTTTGAGTAACTTTAGAGGTTACTCCTCCACACAGCAGGCAAATTCCCGATACAAACACAGCAGACGAGGGCAGAAGCAGTCAGCGAAGTCCCAATCCGTTCCGAAGGTCATAAGGTAGATGCAGACGTTTGTAGTTCACCAGTTCCAACGATAGACACAGGTAGGAGAATCCGAGGCCGTAGTCAGTCAGTCCGTAAGTCCAGTACAAGCAGATGGCGTCCGTCAAGAAGACGACGGAAGGTCAAAGCTATTAAGATTAAGCAGAGGTTGCACAACAAAACCCCACACAATTCCTCCCGCCGTCTGAGCCCAATGTCCAGGATAACTTACGTAGTCAGCAAACGAATCACACCCGTCTTCAGGAAAACTTCCCACACAGATCCCAAGCGTTCGTCCAGATTACCTTGCCCAACGCAATTTGCTATTGCTCCCAAACCCCATTTTATGCCAGTTACAAGTCCTCATCGCTATCAGCTGTCCTCCTTAGCCCGGGCGTTTCCTCATCACTTTCCTCATCAGAACTGGAACACCTTTGACTACGCCCCACAGCATCCCCAGCTGTGGATCCCGTCCCATCCCTCCAGCTTGTCCACGGGTCTAATCCTGAAGGTCCCCAATCGCCTTCCATACTATCATTGCCAGTGGCACCCAAATCCTCCCTTACACGAGTCCATTCCATGTCATCCTCTTCCGAGCTAACCATCTCTTCCTCCATTCTCTCAGTAAACCCTTCAAAAGAATCCTCATCAGATGGTTCTGCAAAGATATCTCGCAGCCGCTTCCTTTCTCGCTCCTCGAGAGTATCTGACTCTCGAGGAGTCTTACGCCCACGTCTCCCAGTAGCAGAGCCATGAGGCTCAACCATAACAAGAAGGGCGGGATAGAAATACTGAAATAAATATTATATTGTGTTACATTATAATATTATTATCAGTATTATATGTATACACAATACATTATATTATTACATATCATTCAATTACAATATTTCATTTACAATATTGGTAAATAAAAGAACAATACAATATTTAAAAATAAAAATAATGTTAACCAACGTACTGTAAACTTATCTGGATTTCAGTGGGAAGTGTAGGCCTGCTTCTGGCCAATGAGATAATCAAGTAGGATTGTTGTTGTGGTGCCTTCAAGTCATTTCAGACTTTGGGCGAGCCTAAGTCTAAAACTGAGGGCGGGGGCCACGGAAATGGCCTTGGAGGGCCGCATCCAGCCCCCGGGCCTTAGTTTTGGGACCCCTGGTCTTAACCTTCTGGCAAAAGGAAAGAAGGGAGGGGCAACCTACCCTGCCATGGAAGGGAGTCCCGGGGGTGGGAGCAGCTACTGTGGAGCCTCTCTCTCTCTCTCTCTCTCTCTCTCTCTCTCTCTCTCTCTCTCTCTCTCTCTCTCCTTCAGGAATGAGCCTGTGATGGTGATAGGTCAGAGAGAAAGACTTCTTCTGGCAGGCTCATACTGGGAGAAATAGTATTACAGGTAGTACAGACCCCAAGCCATTTGGGGTTTTGTAGGTCATAACCAGCACTTTAAATTCTGCTCAGAAATGAACAAATAGTTCATCGATCTATATTTAGCCTATTAAAAATCAGGCAACTGAAAATCTGAATCCAAAATGAATTGATTCTTAGACCCTATCAAAGGAAGAAGTTCTTTATTTGAAGAGAAACCAGATATTCATATGACTGAAGTAAGAGGGGGGGGGGGATTAAAGGCAAAGCAAGGAAGCAAATTCTTTTCTCCATTTTATCATAGCCACAGTGACTTGCTGAATCTTTCTTTGCTCTGCAAATAAATATAGCAAAGCCTAAAATAATGTATGCTAAGTGACTTCAGGAAACAGATGCTTCTGCATATGTAGACTTGTAATTTAGTTCCATCTCAAGCCTCTTGGACATAAATAAATTAAAGATGTAAATGTTTATCTGTATAAGAGACATTGTTGCTTATCATCTGTAATTCCATATCAACCCAGAAGGTATCAGCAGAATACAATATACAATCCCCTTCATATCACTTAAAATTCAGTGCCAACCTTTTTCATGATCCAAGAGGTCAGCAGTGGGTTCTTTCATACTAAACCAGTCTTACTGACGTTTGGTCATTCAGGTGTTTTGGGGCCCTTCTACACTGCCAAAACATCTCAGGAATAACTGGGTTATTTTAACCCAGTTCCTCCTGAGATTTTGTTGGTACCCCCAACCCAAACCACAGGCTTTCCTTCAAGCGGTGGCATCCAGCCTGTCTCCAGCCCCCCATTTACCCTTCCAAAACTGTGGGCAGTGCAGACTCCTCCAGAGAGTACTCCTGATGTGTGAAAATGATGTATTAGGAGGTGTGGGGAGGAGGGATTTGCCTCCCTCCACTTCCAGATGCATCATTTTCACATGTCAGGAGTACTTTTCAGAGGAAGTGGGAAATCCCAATTAACTCCACATTAATCCGGGTTAATCTGAGGCGTTGTTTGGATACCCCAGGTTAACCTGTGATGGGTTGCAGAATATTGGGAAGTGCAGAAGGGCCCTTGGACTTCACTTCTGAAATTTCTGATAGTTGATGGAGGGGCTTCTGGAAGTTGAAGTCTCAAATACCTGGTGGACCAAAGGCTGGGAACCACTGCAGTAAATACTTATAATACTGTGGTTCCACTTTAACTATCGTGGTTCTTCCTGTGGCATCCTGAAATTTGCAGTTTAGAGAGGAGATTGATTGAATGGGTCTACTCTAATTGGGACTTGTCAATTGGATCCCAGCCAATGTTTTGCATGCTACACTGCCAAACGTTTTTGAAATATTGTGTGTCATGGAAAATCTCATGGGTATTTTTGACAAAATTTCTGTTGCAAGAAAAGTCTTCAAATCAAACAAAACAAAACAAAATCCTCCCTATGGATGATGAGAAAATGTGCAAATATTATTAGCATCATCAATGAAACTGTAGTCAATTCATAGTCATTTTTACATATTGTTTTACTTTTTCTGTCCGGACTTTAAAAAGGATGTCTGGAATATACTGCTTTAAGTACCAAAAACAAATTGTATTTTTGATAGAAAGAGAGACCATGAGATGAAAAAAGCATGACAATTTGGCAGATGGGATCAGAGTCCAAAAGAACCTTGATAGACTAGAAAATTGGACTGAAGCTAAGAAAATTATATTCAGAAGAGACAAATGCAAAATTCTACTGGCTTATCAGCAGTACATGTAGAAAAAAACCTTAGAATTATTATGGATTGTATGTTGAACATGTCCCAACAGGATGCAGCAGCAAATAATATTTTGTTCTGTATTAATAGAACCATAATATTAGAGACAGGGAAAGTAATAGTTCCACTATATTCTGCAGTAATCAGGCCTCTTCTGGAGTACTGCATTCTGTTTTGGGCATTTTGTTTTAGGAAGGATATAGAAAAGCTGGAGCAGGTTGAGAGAAAAGAAACAAAATGATAAGGGCATACAAAATAAAACATATGAGGAAAGGAGATAGACAAGTTGGAGCAGGTTGAGAGAAGTGAAACAAGAATGATCAGAATCACGGAGAACAAAACAGGAGGAAAGGTTGAAGGAGCTGGTGAAAGAGCTATTCAGCCTGGTGAAGAGAAGACTGCAAGTGACATGATTGTAGTCTTTAAATATTTAAAGATCCTTCACAGAAAGGCCTGTTCTCTGTAGTTTTATAGGACCAGATCTAGTGATTTTAAATGTCAAGAGAGTATATTTTGATTGAACATTAGGAGGATCTTTGGTGGCTGTAAGAGTGGTCTGTCAGTGGAACCAATTACCTAGAGAGGCAGTGGAGACTCTCTCCCTGGTCATCTTCAAAATGAATTTGGAGATTTACCTGTTGGGGATTATCTAGCTGGATTTCCTTCATTGGGAATAGGTCAAGGGGATGATTTCAAAGCCTATGGGGCTGCTTCCAAGTCTATGATTTTGCACTCTGCCCAAAGCACTAAAATGTCTTGTGTCTGTCCCATGTTGACATCCTCCACAGTCTCTGGATGTTTCAGTTCATAGACACCCATGGTGCCACCATATAGACTTCTGTGAGTCATGGAAAAACCCTGCATTCTTCTGGAAGAAAGACTTCTTATGAGGTACATATATGCAAATTCATGAAATGGCACTTGACAAAGGAACACCAATGTACTGCAGAGATATACTTTCTACCAGTTTCTTGAACTCCTAGCCTGACAATGCATCTTAGACGGGAATCAGAGAAGGATTTGAAATCCTGTGAATTACAATGCAAACGAAGACCCCGGGGAACTGAGACTACAATGGTTTTACAGCTCTCTGGCTTCTTTCATGTGCATATTAAAATGTTCCCTGAATGCTCTTGTCTGCCTTGTAATACACTGTAAAGCTGTCCCTGGGTGCCAAAAATGTTCAACATGATATTCAGACATTGTAATAATCATGGTGGGTTTTAATATCACACAGATGGATGTTAAGGTTTCCTGTTTAGACAGTTAAACTTAACTTCTCAAACTTTGGATTTTATTATACTTTTCCAGGGGAAGGCTTCTGCCAGACTGGTGACAGTGCCTGCTGAGAGGGGTAAAATGGTAATGCGCTGAGTAGGGTACTCATATATAATCCCCACAATCTTGCTGCATAGCTGTAAAACTCTTCTCTCTCCCCTTCTCTCTCCCTCTCTTTCTTGTGTGTACAGTTCAAATATTAATAAAAAAAGTCTGATATAACAAATTTATAACTGGTAGATATATTCTTATAATATCAAATTAGGATTTTTGGAGATATTAGATGGTATCTGAAATTCTTATCTCCTTAATGGTCCTAGTAGTGTTTTTCCATTTTAGGATTCAGCCCAAACTTTCAATTTCTGCTTCCTGAAAATTCTGTATTGTTGCAAGATTTAAAATTATATCTCTCTGATGTGTTCCATTAAAATGCTGAATTTCTTTTGCATTTTCAGATAAGCACCTGTGGACAGGAAGTCTCAGGCAGAATGTGCTGTCTTTCTCTTCTTGTGAAATGTGAGATATAGTACAGGATCTTTCAAACAAAGTTATCAAGTTGGCGAGACAGAAGCTGAAACAATAACCATTCTCGTATTTCCCTCCCCAGAGTCTAACTGAGGAAGAAACAAGCTTGTCTTCTTTACAAAGAGCAATATGAACAAGTTACTTTCCTCACAAATTATTCCTAATAAAATAATAATGATCTTATGGAAGAAAAGAGAGACAAATGAAAAATGTCTGCAGGTTAGTGTGCCCCAGAATGAGAGTGGGTACAACGCTAGCAACAAATCATCAAAAAATTTACTGTGTCAAAACTCTTGTGGAGCAAATAGTAGGCACATAAAAGTAATTAACTCTAACCCCAGTTAGCAATGTGGTTTGGATCTGGAAAATAAAAGTAGAGCTGCTATGTGGGAAGATAACCATTATCAGCGTGATCACTTTGGAGGAACCAATGTGGCTTCAAGGACGAATTGTGGCAAGGTGATTTTTAAAATACAATTTGTGGCCCTGCTATATGGCGTAATTATTCTATTTTGGGGTAAAATCCTGTAGCATGTGGTAAACTCCAGATGTTCCTAGAGGAGGTGTATTACTGATATCAGGGACGGCAATGATTATCCCTCCAAATGATTGTGAATTGTAATTCCCAACAGTCCTGCTCTGCATAGCTTATGGTAAGAATATCACAGTCTGGTTCAGACACAAGGAAATGTGTGCTTGGTGGGTGCTCTGAGATGGGAAACTCCCTTCTAAAGGATGCTTAATTCCTTCCTTCTTGTCTTTCTCAAACGTCTTTAAATGGATATGCTTGATTTTTAAACATTTTACTAGTAATTTATTTTTACCATGTTGTTTTGGCATAGTTTTAACTGATATTTTAAGAGTATCATTAATTTTATTTGTGGGGTTGTTGTATGTTTTCTGGGCTATATGACCATGTTCTAGAAGTATTCTCTAGAACAGGGGTCCCCAAACTTTTTAAGCCGAGGGCCGGTCCACAATCCTTCAAACTGTTGAGGGGCCGGATTATCATTTGGAAAAAAAATACAAACAAATTCCTAAGCATACTGCACATGTCTTATTTGTTGTGTAACAACAACAACAACAATAACAACGAAAGAATACAATATTTAAAAATGAAAACAATTTTAACCAACATAAACCTACTAGGATTTCAATGGAAAGTGTGGGCCTGCTACTGGCCAATGAGATAGTCAAGTTAATTAGGATTGTTGTTGTTGTTGTTGTTGTTGTTGTTGTTGTTGTTGTGTGCCTTCAAGTCATGTCAGACTTTGACCGAGCCTAAGTCTAAAATTAATTATTTATTTACTGCATTTATTTACTACATTTATATCCCACCCTTCTCACCCCAAAGGGGACTCAGAGCAGCTGTATGTACATAGAATATATTATATTATTAGCATAACACAATATTAGCATTATATATTACTATATTGAACTATACCACTATACTATTATATAATATGTAATATATACCATATCATTAATATTATTATATGGTATTACTATTAGTATTATATTGTATAACATAAGATTATTATCAATATTATATGTATATACAATATATTATATTATTAAAACTGATATAAAAATATTATATTATAAAACTGAGGGCGGGGGCCAGGTGAATGACCTTGGAGGGCCGCATCCGGCCCCTGGGCCTTAGTTTGGGGACCCCTGCTCTAGAACATTTTATTTGTGTTCTCCCATTGCAATAAATTATATTTTTACTGGAATATTTCAAATTGTGTATTTTATTCCATCCCCATCACTGAAACTTCTCCTTACCTTTCCTGTTTTTCCACCCTGAACCCCACCCTCTAGTTTTGCGTACCAGAAAGGCTTTCATTTAAATTCCTTACATACTTAACTGAAAAAGACATATGCCCCCAAATGCACATTACGCAAAATTTCAGTGATAACTAACATCTTTAAATGATGAACTCTGTTGGAAGGAGTCTGTCAAATCACTATACAATTTGTACAAAAAGAGGTCACCTGATGTTCACTGTGTGAACTACTGTAAATTTAAGTCAAGCAAACTAATGGATTCCTTGTAGAGTAAAGTTCAGAGATCATATCCTCATCTGATTTTTCCCACAGTGAAGGTAATCTCTCACTGGGTTTATTAAATCAGCTTGCATCTGTGGAAGCCATGCCTACATTCTCATTTCGTAACACAATTAAGAAGGAAAACTAGAAAATAACTGGAGGCTGAGCTGCCAAATGCTAAATACTATCCAGGGGATATCGACAATCTGATTAGAATGAAATGGAGCTGAAATGCAATTGATTCATGAATAACAATGCATTGGTATAATGGTGATGGCTGTAGAAAACTTAAGCAGCCCCTTTAAAAGAAATGCATTCCTCATATGTTTGCAATGACAATATAGCTTTTCCTCTTCTTGCATATATTTTCAGATTCTGTGATACACAAAAAATGTAATATGCCAGGAGTTCAGAATTGCTGCACCAACTCAATCCTTTGAGCAACAGAGTTTCCCAGATGTGATTATACTACACGACCCATGGTTTTGTTTTGTTTTGATGCTGCAATGTAACATCAGGGTTACCCACAGCAATTATAATTTGTGGAGCTGTCTAAAATGCTTTCTTTTGAATCCTTAAAAGCAAAGATGTCATTTCATCCACTATTCCTGTTGTGCCAACCAAAAAATAGCACCTGAGAGATGTAGCTATCTTTTTCTGTGTGGAATCATAATCAAGAGATTTCTGAACCATAATTTTTGTGCTGGTGGGGAACTATCTGTATGGGTCCAGCTGGTTCCCCACATATTTAGGCAGTAAGCCTGAAGGCAAGAAACTGTCAAATTAACAATTTGTAAGCTGTTCAGGGGGGCTTTTGGCTGAGGAACAGAATATAAATACCGTAAACAAACAAGCAAGCAATATGTTAATCAGAGAAATAATATTATTTTGTAAAAGGTTCACTATTATTATTTTTTTGCAATCATCACTAGCACATATCTTCATGCACACCCCTTCCCTGCAAATGTCATAGAAAAGCTCCCACAATGCACAAATAGATTATTAGATTATTAAATAGATTATTTTAAAAGCTGGATTTGGCAACTTTCCTCTTCTCTTTTCTATTCTATTACTATTAGCTTCTTGAAGTATGTAGAAAGCACCTAGCACATACATTGCAATGTGGGCTACAAATGCTTCTGGGAATAATAGAACATGATAACATCCTTCTCAGGGACATTGTATGAAAAATAATGGCCTTTTTCATAAATGCTTAGAGACAAGCTTGATTTTTTTCCCCTCAGAGAATGTCCCTGGGAGGGACAGCAACATATTCTGCTTGCCTATCAGAAAGGTGGATTTCACCATAGCTGCAGGGAAAAATAGATGTTTAGAGACTGTTTGGTTTGCCAGACATTACTACCAAGCCAAGATCTCTCACCAACAGGCTTTTTCTTCTGATGTCAACACTTTATTTTCCTACATTGCGGATTTCTTGCAACCCTCCAATAGAACAGAAGTGGTATCCTAGGCATGGTAGCCAAGAGATAGTACTATGCTTAGCGATATTTCCTACACTAGTAGTTCTCAACCTGTTGGTCCCCAGATATTTTGGCCTTTAACTCCTAGAAATCCTAACAGTTGGTAAACTGGCTGGGATTTCTGGGAGTTGTAGGCCAAAATACCTGGGGACACACAGGTTGAGAACCACTGACCTATACCGTCTCGATGGATTGTCAACTTGTAATGGTAAGGTAGCTTGTGTGTCCCAGTGAACATGCAGGTGAAACCATTGGAGTTATGAACTCCAAGGGGGGGACTCCCTGGGTGGCAAGGTCATGGGGAGGAACCAGACCAAGCACAATCTGAAGTCCTCAATGGCGAAGCAGGTGGACGATAACATGGTACATGTTACAGTGGCTGTGAAGGCAGGAAAAGTCTGCAACAGATAAGTGGCCACCAGTCATCATGTTAACCACGACACTGGAACTGAGCCTTTTCTATGAAAACTGTGTGTTCAGGTGTGCACTGATCTGCACACATAAAATAAATTCACACACAGGCATGTTCCAAGAGAAAGAAAAGAAAACCAACAAAAGCCCCATAGTGATCAGCCAGTGGCAATGGGGGCAGGACTGTGAAATCTGGAAGCCCCTAGCCAGAGACTGGGCACATGGGGTGTGGGTATGGATTCAGTCGTTCTACTGCAAGGTCTGAGTCAGTTGAGCAATCCGGCAGCTGTATCCATGATTGAGCAGCCATATTCAGGATCAACTCTGTTCACCCCATACAGACAGGGGGCTCAAAAGGTGTCTTAAACATAGTCTGTCTCTTTTAGACTTAACTGGACTGCCATATCCAGAGGAGTCACCACCTTGCTGTTAAAAAAGACAAATGAATTTTGGAGCAATAACATTTTTTTCTCTTTTTATTTTCCTTCTCATTACAGCCAAGACTAAGGAGTCAGAGCCCAACTGTGTTTTAGTTACATCTCTTTATTTTCCTTTTACTTCTCTTCTTCTGTTTCCATTTTAATGCACATAATTTTGATTGCATGTTAGATTTTTAGTGTTCTAATTCAATCAATCAATAAATAAAATCATCCACAATATATTAATGATAGCAATAGAGTTTGGTCTCCAACCCGCTCTTTAACAATGTCTGTCTATTCTAGTTTTCCTTTAAGTAGCTTCAGGCTTAAGGCAATTGTCGAAGAAGTGAACAATAGTGTCAGTGGTGTTGGAGATCATGGTGAGTGAAATGAATAGCTCTCACAAATGGACTTTTATCATATATTTTTAACGTCTTTTGTGCTATGAGGCTTTCCAGCTCAGCAGGCTGACATCTGAGCCTTCTAAAATTGCAGCAAATATAGCAAGTTTCAGCATAATTAATAATAGAGCAGGAATACTCTGGAAGTTCAAGTTTAGGGCTAGGTCTTGGAACTATAGAAATCCCATTGGTTTTGGATCTATACTTCCCCAAATCCCCCAGGCATTAGGCCTCTAGTTAAAATGGAAAGAATGGGTACTGGTATCTGCTTCCCAGTTGTTTCACCCTATTGAGTGATAGGGATGACCTTTTTGGGTTTGAAAAGGCCTAGTGTCTCTTACACAATATACATATATTGGATTAAGAAAATAGTGTTTCTCTAACACTCAATGCCAATCAAATTCAGACCCATTAAAGGCAGAGTAATTGCACAATGAAAAGAAACTTTGAGAACATCACCACGTATGGTGACTGAGCAACAGATGCACCAGGATGTGGATGGCTGCTCACATGCTGGGTTAAGGGGCTACTTACCACCACTGATGAATAAACAGAAGGAACATCTCATTAAGCAAAATGTGAAGACAGAATCAGAGAACACTATCCAATTACTGGAAGTGTGCATATGTGGGTGTGACCCATAAAGTCCAATGATGAGATTGTTCCACAGGGGGCTTTTATAAAAATTTCCTAGGCATTTAGCCATCATTGCAGCAGATGGCAATAACCTGAACATGACCAAAAATAGTTCACCACAAGATGGCAAACAGCCCTAGTGGATGGAAGCTTATTTAGCCTTTGTTGACCAAGAAACGTATTCTCCCATTAAATTAAGATTGCAAAATCTTTCCTGGGTCAATAATGAAAGGGAATTTTGGTAGCCCAAAAATCCTGGGGGAAAGCAAACCACCTAGTATCTTTTAGATTCTTTTTAGCATATAGATCCTGTTAAATATTATGTTTAAAATTAACCTTATATTTATTTCATTAATTTGCATTCCACCATTGTCAATGTTCTGTATTTAATGGTTTAATACTCTATACTGCAGTTACCTTTTCTTTACAGGTATCTGGCATTTTAAAGATATTCATGTGCTGTGTATCTTTACTAGCTTTACTACTCTTTTTAAAATATGAAAGGAATGCTTATATATACATTCGCCTTGCTAGTGAAGAAGGTGTTTAAGATTGTCAAAAATCAATCATACAATTGGACACAAACTTGGAATTAAAGGTGATAAAATCAAGATAGGTAAAAGAAGGGTGTTGAAAAATGTGTTACACTGAAACAGGATTAAGAAATCTCTGTGACAGGTCTACAATTGCTGCTTGCCTACCATTCTTATCCTCCCTGGCAAAGGCGGGATCATTAACTGTTCAACTAGAGTAAATTATGCAGAGAAGAGCTTTTGGTGGCTAAGGATTCTGTGGTGTGACTGTCACTTCATGCACACAACACACACACACACACACTACAGCGAGTGCAGACTGCATAATTTTAAAACATACCAGGAAAGTGTAAGTTAAGCTCTTATATGTGCTTCAGCAGATCCCAATACATCCCAGATCCCAGAGTGAAATTGGCTCTGTAGAATTTGGAGCACATTGTAGACATCTGCCTTTGCTGAAGAGCTTTATAGTGTTCAGAATGAGGGGGCAAGGAGACCTCTGAAAAATGCCCCAAAGCATGATTGGCTAACAGGGAGCTAAATGCCCTACTGTAAGGGGTAATTGATTGGCTCCACTTCTAACTGTCACTTACCCTTTTTTATTTTCACCTCCTATGCCTCTGGAACATTGGTGCTGATACCTTCCAGGAATGGGGGAGGGGGCACAGAGTGGTTTGAAGATAGTTTCTAGGGTTAATATAACTTTTTCCTGTCCTCCAACTCGTTCCAGATCTGTCAGTGTAATCACAACTAAACTACACAGTGAAGCCGGTTCAGGTAGATATTCCGTATTTTGATTATGGCTGATAGAAGTTGTTCCTACACTAAGGGTAAAGGTAAAGGTTTTCTGCTGACATTAAGTCTAGTTGTGTCCGACTCTGGGGGTTGGTGCTCCTCTCCATATCTAAGCCAAAGAGCCAACGTTGTCCGTAGACAACTCCGAGGTCATGTTGCCAGCATGACTACATGGAGCGCTGTTACCTGCCTGCTGGAGTGGTACCTATTGATCTACTCACATTTGCATGTTTTTTAATTGCTTGTTTGGCAGAAGCTGGGGCTAACTGTGGGAGCTCACTCTGCTCCCCAGATTCGAACTGCTGACCTTTCGGTCAGCAAGTTTAACAACTCAGCAGTTGAATATGCTGCACCACCAGGGGCTCTGGTTCCTCCACTCTAGGATTGTGCAAATCTATAAAATTCATACCCAGTAGGATTCTCTAGTTTCTGTCTCAAAGTTCATTCGAATGGGTCTATCTTGGATTTGGAAGATTCTCTCTATGTTGATTTCTATGTATGTATTTCAAAAATTTACATTTTTTTTTACATTTCTCAACTGTTCATGTTCTTCTTTCAGTCCTAATGGAAGTTGCATGATATCAAATCACATCTTTGGTACATTAAGCTTGTTATTGTCAACTACATCTGCCAGTTGCTCTCCAGCCTTCCAAGCAAGGTTTTTTCCCCCTTAACCTTACCTGTCTTTTCCTGGTACTATCTGATCCTATCCCATCCTAGTAATATTCAAATGTGACTTAAGAGATGAGATCAGTAGGCTGAGGGTAAGACAGCAGTACATCTTTATAAATTTTAAAGAAGTGTACACTTCCTTGTAAATTTTCCAAATGTGCACATTTACTGAACACATTTTATTTCTCAAAACACAGAGAAGGTTTGTAGAAGAACATATGAAAAAGTTCCGAAAGTGGTCTGAGTCTGTAGTCAATTTCAGAAGTCACAAATTGTCAAATTTCCTACAAACTCATACTTTCCACATATGCTAAAAATATCATCCAGCTCTTCTGACAAGTTCAAGTTTCAGTCCATGATGACAACATGACCATTGCTAGGACTCTTTAGAAGCAGATATTGAGGGCCATTGCAGTAGAATTGCATCATAACATTAAAAATGAGAGACTAAAATAGGACGATCCATATATATCCTGTCCTGGGATTATTGTAGGAAGAGCAGGATGGATGGGGTCACTTGTGCTTAAGAGAAATCTCTGTTTTCTGTCTCAGAACCCATTGGAGAACAATGGTCACATGTAAATTGTTTTTAATGCAGTTGGGTATAGTGCTTAGTGAAGGTGGCAATTTAGAACAGTGGTTCTCAATCTGTGGGTCCCCAGGTGTTTTGGCCTACAAGTCCCAGAAATCCCAGCCAGTTTACCAACTGTTAGGATTTCTGGGAATTAAAGGCCAAAACATCTTGGGACCCACAGGTTGAGAACCACTGATTTAGAAGCAACTCTCCATATGCCTATCACTTCTTATGGCTAATTCACATGTTAATTTCATATCAAGTTTTTGTACAATTATATAAATACATTGATGTTTGCTTATGTTGTTATTTAGCATCACGTCAACTTCAACCCTAGAGATGAGAGATCTTCCAGGAACTCTGGTCACTATCAGTCCTGTTCAGGTCTAAGAGCTGTAGCATGTTTTATTGAACCATTATGTATAAGACATAGACTGTTTTCAATGAAGCTTCCTGCCCCTGTGGTGAAAAATACTGCTAAAAGTTCATTACTGGATTGGAAACTAGGGTTCTCATTGCACTGACAGGTTTCTGAGAACTGTAAAAAATATGTTTGGTGGGCCTTCTGGGTTTTAGAGTACATAAAAAGTAAATTTCCACACGCTTTTCAAAACAAATGCAGGGGAAAATGTTTAGTTTGCTAGGTGTGGTTGAACTTGTGTGGTGGTGATTAGATGAGTGATTAACTGAAGCCACTGCCTGCCAACGATTACAAAATAAAAGAATTCAGAGTGGAAATGGCAACAGAACTCTGTTCTAACTGAGGTTTTGTAATGCAGAAGTACCCATTAAGATGATTTAGTATGGACCCAAAAGACTTTGGCAGGTGGTGGGTTCATTTATGTAGGAAAGTAGTTCACAGGAGATGTAAGTTAGCAGTCTATGATTGCAATGTTACAGCAGTACCTTGATTTGTTTGTTTTGGGTTTGTAATTGAAATTGAACCTTGTGAAGCATATTCCCCTGTTTTGTAGATGTGCCTGAGAAGGGAACATACTGTAAGCTCTATCTGCTTTAGGCAAGATCAACTCATTTTTTTTCACATTTTTTATTATTTGCATTTATGAGCCATTAGTTTGCAAAAAAATTCAGGGCAAATGACAATATTTTTTGCATAATACTACTGCTGTTTGTTATAAACTTGCAGCCCTTGAGGAAATCGAGGAGCATGTGTAGTGCATGTGGCTTACCCCCATGGATCTAGTAACATGGGAGGCTTCCCCTGTTGCCAGATCCATGCCAGCTCAATGGGGGGAAGCCACAAACACTATGTGCACTCCTTGTTTCCCTCCATGTGGTTGTCCTGCTGACTGGTGAGGTGAGGACTCCATGCCTTGGCTTTAAGAGGAGCACAGCCACCAGCCATGTGATGAGGTCCCTAGTCTCAGATGCCCTACCTCTAACAATTTTTTCAACCCTAGATGTTTAGACTGATTGTTGATATTCTGCTTCTGGCAGCAAAAGTGTCTCAGGCCAGCCCTGAGCTCGCAGGGTAATTTCTAAAAAGTATAAGCATTCTGTCCTCCTGAAACCATCCAATATGGAGCAGTCTTAGGATCATACTCTGGACCTCATCCTCCCAGACATCATCCTACCTCTGTTCAGTTATAGATGGCTTCAGCATGCAATTACAGTTATGCATCTTAAAGCCAATATTCTAAGGTTTGCTTAAACCAACTATAATATCTGCATGCTACAAGCTGCAAGCAAATAGCCACCAGACTGAGTCACGGACTGCATTTGAAAGTGTTCAGATTGTTCTTGTATGCAATTCAAGATGTTTGTTGTCATGGTCGCACTGAGATTTTAAGCTGGTTGGATGGAGCTTTATTTTGCTACTAAGTTCCCCAAAGCAAGACTTCACCTACTTAGACAACAATTGCAAATTATACAGACAGGGATATTTGCTTTGCGCTATTTTGGAATTTCTGCATCTAGGATTAGCAGGAAATAGAAAAGTCATTCTATCAATGTGTTCATGTATTCACACTCTCTGAATTAACTTTTCTTTTACCGGGCAATATTACCCTTTACCAGAGTTGAGGCTTAACTCTCTAAGCAACTGAGTGCATTTTGAAGAAATAGAAGTCATTCAGGCTAAAACTGCATACATAAACATTTCTTTCACTCTCTTTTGACCTATAAAGCCCAATGTCATGTGAGGGTCAAGATATCTGAAATGATTACTTCCTTCCAGATGATTCTGTTTATGATGGTCATCTTTGGCATCATTATTAGCTTATTTACTATCCAGAGGTTTTATTACATGATGTTTTTCCTTGGATATTTCTGTTTTATTAATTTTATAATGACAATTTATTGTGCAACACCCCAGGCACATTAGGCAGAAGATGTGAATTGCACATTTCATAAGTAAATAATAAACCAACACCCAAATGAAAAGGATGCAGAGAAATGCTTAGAATCATAGAAGTGGAAGAGACCTCACGGGCCATCCAGTCCAACCCCTTGCCAAGAAGCAGGAAAAGTCTTTTCAGAAATTGCTTAGTAATTGAGGTGCTTACAAATTATGTTAGCAGGCCTGGTTCAAGAAACTTTTGTATTTGAAATGGAAGAAAACCCATGGTGTTTACTTTACACCCATATCAAAGGCCATAATATTAATTAACAAATTAATTATTTTGGCACAGGAAACAATGTAGCTTCAATCCCTGGAAATTCTCAATGCCCTTTGGTGTGATTAGGATGCAGTTGCCTGAGGCAGGTGCTTCAGTCTGGTCAATCATTAGTACAAGGCCCTTGAAGGATTTCTTGAGCCAGAAGGTCATCAGCTTTCAGACATGTATTGTAAAGAGAGAGAAAAAAGATTTCTCATAGAGGAGATCTGTTAACATTTTACCATCCCTACTGAACAATGTCCCACTGTCCCCTTGATTATTATCTTGCCTGAAATGTATCTGGGGGAAAAACCCATTGTTGCTCCTTGCTTGCCCTGTTAGTCTGAGCTCATTCTGAGCTTTCACTTTCTTTATACCACTACTACAAGCTTGGGCAGTACATCTATACTCTTCCTTTGTGATGCACCCTTTCTTCCATTCTTTATACATACTTCCCTTCCTTTCATGTCTTCCTTGAGTTCATTCTACAGCCACAATGACGTTTTTAGATGCTCCACGTTTTTCTTCTTCCATGGAATTGTTTGTGATTGTGCTTTTTGCAATTTCTTGTTCAAGAACTTCCACCCTTGCTGGGTGTCTTTATTCTTTAACATACCTAGTTATTGGATTCCACCCAACATATCCCTGAACTTGTTAAAATCAGTTTTTCTGAAATCTGAAGTCTGTGTTTATGTTCTTCTTTATCCTGTCCTGCAATTGTGGGTTCTAGCATTACAATGTCACTTCCCTATAAAGTACTGACTGTTTTGACTCCAGCATTCAAATTCAGAATAGCTGAACTTGTTCTTACCTTTATCTTCAAGGTAAATCAAGCATTTGTGTGGGGAAAGAGGATCTTGCAGTACATTTAGGACTAATTGTTATATTTCTGCAGAAACTTGCAGAAACTTGTAGACCAGGAATCAGTTAGTCTCAAAGATCCTACTTTCATCCATTTCTTTTATATGCGGAAATGGATTAACATGCCCACCTACTTGGAAATTGACCTTTTGAGATATATGCTAATATTTTTACCATTCTAACCCAACCCTAGTACTGGTAGATTTCTTGAAGAAGGTGGATTTTTCTCATTATAGGAGGATGACATCAGATTCTATGGAAACTAAATCACATTATGCTCACCAAAATTTCATGATTAGCCTGTCTTGGAGGAGCACCATCTTACACCTTAATAGGAAGGTGGAAAGATAAAAGATCCTCTGAGGGACACACTGGGAATGTAGGGAGGAAAACAATTCTCCTTTATTATGTAAAATGTCCAATCTCTATGCTTCCACAATTCTTCCCATTGACTCCTGTCATTATAAGGGTTCTCCCCACACTTCTATAACAAATACTGATTAGGAAAGCCTCAATTATTTATAAATCTATGATAACTAGCCAAAAAACAACCTTAAAACAAAGCAATAATGCCCTGAAGATCAATATTCCAAGAACAGATACATCCATGGCCTAGTCTTCACAGCTCCTTAACAAACCAGTAAGAAATTTCCTTATTTCTCTAATTCCCTAGTTCCACCACCTATGTTTCTATGTTATAGGAAACCAATAGTGTTTGACAAAATAATTTCTTTGTAGTGGCCATAAAAGGTAAAGGTAAAGGTTTCCCCGACGTTAAGTCCAGTTGTGACCAACTCTGGGGGTTGGTGCTCATCTCCATTTCTAGGCCGAAGAGCTGGCATTGTCCATGGACATCTCCAAGGTCATGTGGCCGGCATGACTGCATGGAACGCCGTTACCTTCCCGCTGGAGCGGTACCTATTGATCTACTCACATTGGCATGTTTTCAAACTACTAGGTTGGCAGGAACTGGAGCTAACAGCGGCCGCTCCCGCCGCTCCCGGGGTTTGAACCTGGGACCTTTCAGTCTCCAGCTCAGTGCTTTAACACACTTCACCACCGGGGCTCCTTATAGTGGCCATAATAAGTGGAAAGTTCTGTCAAAATTAATTGCAGATGAACAAATACTTACCTACACTCTGATCCTGACCCATTTCCCAGGAAAAAGCACTGATTGTATCTCATTAGCAGTATGATATATGGGTCGTTTTCTCATTCATGGCTTTTCCTGTACCCTACATAGATCTTCATAATCACCACAGGTTATTTCAATTTCTTACATGAAAAACATTCAAGAGGAATGGACTCGATTTATAATAGTTCTCAAGTTGCTTCTTAAATCCTTTCTTTCCTTCTTTTCTCCTTCTCCTCCCTCTAGATGTATATATAGAAAACTAAATATGGAAAGCATTGTATTTATTTATTTATTTACAGCATTTACATTGTATTGGAAGCTAAAGACCAAATATACACTTTGACTCTGCCCCCCCCCCCCCAGAAAGTATTCCCCTCAGCAACTACTTTCAGCCAGCCTCTTCAAATCCCTCTCGGCCCCAGCTCCGCCGGGGTCAGAAAGGCCCTTGTGTAGGAAGCTGAAGGCTTTATATGACCAGAGATGGAAAGAAACTATACTACCTGTCATACCCCAGCCACCTTTGGCTTCTGAACCTGATCCAGAAATGAACTATGACCAGGAGGAAGCTTATTCTGACTTTTTACCTAGTTCACAGAGCTCTTTGCAATTACAGCTGCCGGCTGTTGATAGCTCGGATGATTCCTTAATTGGGAATGAAAGTGAAAATATTACTCCCATGGCGGAACCAGATGTTCTTAGTTCCCCAGAGAATGTGTCCTTCAACAGAAGGGAGTTTCTGCATTGCCAGAGATCTGAGAAACAAGAACTCCGCAGGAGTAACCGCTTGGCATCTCAAGGGGATAATGGATAGAAGGTTTTTCCCTTGGGAACCTTTAGGGAGTTTGGCTTTCCTTGTTTGTGATCAAATCTAAGTTCCATAAAAGTGCTTTGCACCGTGGACAATTCGCGGTGTCAACTTTGCGTTTTCCTGAGAAAGGTTCACCGACTCTAGCTCCTGTTTCTTCCAAGCCAAGTTTCCAGATCCTGGTGGCCAAGCCGAGCCGCGACTCCCGAGTAGACCCGGTTTAAGTCTACTTCCTTGCCTAGCTCCTGAACCAAGTTTTGCCTCAGTTTCATCACGTTCCTGCCTGGATATCAAAGACTTCCTAGTGACTTTGGACCTTGTTATTTCAGCCTTGCTTTCTTGTTTTTTCCCTGCTCTAGAACCTTCCAACAGTTTTGAGCATGTTTCGATTTCTGGACTTTGGACAATAATATTGGACATTTCCCTTCAATTCTTTGGACTAATTCATACCTTTTCATAAAGGACTATTATCTGCTCAACCTTTCCACCTATTCCTTCCTGAATTTATAATTGTTTTAATAAAGATATTATATGTTTATTGGTCTTTGTCTGGTTTTCAGTGCTCACGCTGCCGTGGGGTGCAACACTACCAAAAGAAGATTGGTCAGTGAAACAATATGATCTGGCAGAGATGGACCAACCGACAGTGCTGATCAACAATAAAGCTTTATTAAGGTATTATTATTATTATTATTATTATTATTATTATTATTATTATTATTATTATAGTTATACCCTACTTTATCTCCTCTGAAGGCGACTCAAAGAGACTTAACATAAAAGTATCAGCGTAACCATTTAAAATATACAAATATACGGACATTAAAACAGGATTAAATATAAACAGGATTTTAAAAATCCCAGTTATAAATCAGTAGAACAAATTCAGTTAAAAAGCACAGTACTTCCTGAATGGATCTTAAGAACCTTTAATTTTAAGAGCCTGCCTGAATAAAAAGGTTTTAGCCTGCTGCTGGAAGAACAGCAAGGAAGGGCCATTCTGACTTCCTTGAACAGGGAGTTCCCAGGTCGAGGCGCAGACACCAAGAAGGAAGGCCCGCTCTCTCGTTCCCACCAGTTGTGCTTCAAATAGACTTGGGATTGAGAGAAGATCATCTCCTAAAGATCTCAGGGCCCAGGCAGGTTCGTAAAAGGGAATGTGGTCAGCCAAATAGCCTGGATCATAACATTTTAAACTTTAAGAAGGATTGGAACAGGGTAGGGAAAACTATCAGTATTAAGGTTTATGAGATAGTATTGTTGTAGCAGTTCAGCTATATTACTTGGAACAGGGGTCCTCAATTTTTTTTAAGCAGAGGGCCGGTTCATGGTCCCTTAGACTGTTGGGGGGTTTGACTATAGTTTGAAAAAAATACGAACAAATCCCTATGCACACTGCACATATCTTATTTGTAGTGCAAAAATATCTGAAAGAACAGTACAATACTTAAAACGAAGAACAATTTTAACCAACATAAATTTACCAGTATTTAAATGGGAAATATGGGCCTGCTTTTGGTTGATGAGATAATCAAGTTAATTAGGGGTTGTGTGTCTTCAAGTAATTTCAGACTCTAAAGTTTAGAGTGGGGGCTTGGTAAATGACCTTGGAGGGCAGCATCTGGCCTACAGGCTTTAGTTTGGGGATATCTAACTAAGGACCTCTTCACATACTATTCCGTTTCTCTGGAAGTTGCCGGTGAAACAGCAGGCATGCCGGGCACCTCATGGCACCCTGTGTGTTCTCCCTCCTTCTCTCATCATATGGTGGGTATGGGATAAGGCATGTTGGCGCCCTATCCCTGTCCCAATCAGACGGCCAAAAGGGCAGCAAAATGTGTTGTCCCATTGCCATTTACCACATTATATGGGGAAAAGGAGAGGAAAATATTCTGTTGGAGCTACCAAAAAACACTTTTATCTCTGTCATGACAGATTAAGTGTCTTGGAACACTTCTCCTCCACTTCGTGAGGAATGTGGGCCGGGCCAAACCAGCATTGTCTGGGGATGCTTGGCAGGCCCCATCCAAAATAAGAAAAAGGGGGCAAACCCCCTATGTTTTAAGACATCCTTAGAGGAAATTTATTAATTTGACAATTGCAACCATGAGTTAAGAAGGGAAAAGTCATTTTCATTACTCTTTTGTAGTTCTAGTTTAGTTGTGATAGTTTATATGGATGTGTTGCTGTACACTGTTTTTGTAACATATTTGGGATTGGTTTGTTATTGGTTAAATGTTGCTTTATATATTTATACATTTTTGTGTTAGTAAAAATATTCTATAAAAATATTATAAAATCTATATGACTTAAGCAATGAGGACTGGTGAATCAGGCAACAATCTAAATCAGAGTCAAACAGAAAGTAGATTGGGATCGATTGCTAGATGTTGAGATAATTTGCAGTACATAGGCGACGATTTTGATTCCCAGCAGTTTAACAAGGCTGACCTTCTGACCAATGGTCACCAGAAATATTTTTCAATTTTTAAACACAGATAATGGGATAAAATATGTTTACAGGTAAGTGAAACCCAAACATGTTTATTTGGTAGTTAAGATCTGCTGTTTCCAGTACTGTTTGCTAATGCTAAGTGTCCACAGGATTGTAATTTTACCGATTAAGCAGATGTAAAGTAAAATATAGACTTCTTATTTCACAAGTAGCACTAGTGCAGGGCTAGATTGATAATTGCATTGACAATAGAATTACAGGTCAATTAGCTTGCAAAATGAGAATACAGCGTAAGCAAAATGGTATCATTTCTGCAATTTCAGTGTGTCTCTCTGTACAGCATAACAATATTTACCTCTGGCTGCATCATGCCTTAACAAGCAATGTTAATAGCTTCATGTGCCTGTCTGAATAATGATGATGATTTTCTGAACTGTTGCCTAGACATGAAAGTGATCTATGAGGCTTTTGCTCAAAGATTTTATAGAAGTGGATAGAATACATAATTATCCAGTTTTGCAGTATCCACAGAAAACACTGCAGACCCAACTATTCAGAATTCAAAGGAATGAGGAATGGAAGATGACTGGGTACTGAAAATGATTCTGATTTCAACAGATTGCCTGTGTTGAAACATTTGCTTCAGTTGCTAAGACTCTTAGAATCATGACATTGCCTTGCAATCACAAGAGATTGTTTCTTATCTCTTAGTTCTCAGAAATTTAGATCAGCATAAATAATCTAATTATTTTTAAAACCCTCCAAATTCTTTTGTGTGTGTGTATATACACAATTCATCCTTCCACGTATGATGGAAGGCATAAATGTGAAACCAGTAAAATTAAAATTAAATGTGGGCTGCTGCTGCTTCTGCTTCTGCTGCTGTTGCTTCTTCTGCTGCTGCTGCTGCTTCTGCTGCTGTTGCTTCTTCTGCTGCTGCTGCTGCTGCTTCTGCTTCTTCTTCTTCTTCTTCTTCTATTTATTTATATCTCGCTTTATATTTCCTGAAGGAGACTCAAAGCAACTTAACATAAAAGTATTAGTAAAAGGTAAAGGTTTCCCCTGACGTTAAGTCCAGTTGTGACTGACTCTGGGGGTTGGTGCTCATCTCCATTTCTAAGCCGAAGAGCCGGCGTTGTCCGTAGACACCTCCAAGGTCATGTGGCCAGCATAACTGCATGGAGCGCCGTTACCTTCCCGCTGGAGCAGTACCTATTGATCTACTCACATTTGCATATTTTTGAACTGCTAGGTTGGCAGGAACTGGGGCTAACAGCGGGCACTCATTCTGCTCCCGGGATTTGAACATGGGACCTTTCGGCCTGAAAGTTCAGCAGCTCAGCACTTTAACACCCTGCGCCACCACCAGGGGCCCTTATATATCCCCAGAAATATTTTATTTCTGAATACATGTTTGCAAGGGACACAGAGTAGGAGATGTCAGGGGTATCAGCAACAGCAACAAGTCAGTAGAGATCAGAATATGGTGGTGCAATAATTCAGAAATGTATAATGACCATCATCAAAGTTGTGACATTGGTGTCATTGTTTTGTGACCTGTTGCTGGTTACTGTTGGAGGACAACAGGCTGTATTAGACACCGCTCTTGATCTGATCCTGCAAAGCACATTTTGTATTTTCCTTTATTTGTGTAGATCAACAGGGAGACCTATGCTACAAAGTATAAACTCAAGTAGTAGAATAGCACATCTGTTCTCTTAAATTGAAACTGCCTCAATAGGAGGAGAGAAGTGATGTTACAAGGTGACATTGTGTTGGCCAAGACTGATTATTCCAGAGATCATAAGATCAGTGCCCTGAGGTCGAATTGCATTTCTTTTTGCCTTCTCTGATTAATCCCTGCTTTCTAAGAAACATTTATCACCTTTGAGTTCAACACAGGCTCAGTCAAGAGAAGGAATAAAGAATTCTTTCGACATGCCCATCTCACTATTTCTAAAGGTTTTATTTCCATTGTGCAACCTCAGCTTTCTTTATATTAAAGGTGAACTTCAAAAGCTTTAAAATACTAAGCCAAAAAATAGGGGTAGAAAGCAAATGCCTTTAGGTCCCAAGTGGGATGGGAAAATGGGAGGAACTGACTTTGCTTTAACATGGATCTTAGCCTAGCCAGACTTCCTAAACCCTTAGGTTCAAGTCTTGGATATATCAGCAAGGTCTTGAGTCCTATTGAGACAGTGAAAGAAGGAAATGCTTGCATTCATCATGTCAGAACTTTTGACAGAGGCAAATACACCCTATAGTTTAACCAGACATACATATCTGATTCCATATTACACCATAGCATATTTCATATGAAAACACATCATTCACAGCACTTAATTACTGTACACTTAAAGATGCTGCATATGTTCATTTTTGTATCTTGATGAACAGCATCTAGTGATTGCTTGCAATTGTTAATAAACCGCCACAGATATAATGCCTCAGATTCAATCGTCATATAATGTTCTATTGATTTTGTTTTTGGGCACTGAATTTTGCCAATTATTGTATGCCGCCTTGAGTCCCCTCGGGTGAGAAAGGCGGAGTAAAAATGTTGTAAATAAATAAATAAATGTTACATTGTAGTGTGCCCTCTGTTTGTTTCCAACTTATGGTAACTCTAAGGTCAACTTATCATGGGATTTTCTTGGCAAAAGTTTTTCAGAGAGTTGTCTTTCCTTTCCTCTGGGAATGAGAATGTGTGATTTGCCCAAGGTCATAAGGAGGGCTTCCATGGCCAAGTGGGAATTCAAACCCTCGTCTCCAGACAACCTTACACTATCACAGACCTAGGATTGACTCTTCAATTGCCAGTTGGCAAATATGTAGCATTGTCACACTGAGTAAAGAGTGCAGTATATACTGTATGATTGTGAATGCTGGACAATGAAGACAGCTTACAGGAAGAAAATAAACTCATTTAAAATGTGATGCTGGAGGAGAGACTAGTAAATGAGTCTAGACTGAATCAAATCTGATTTTTTTTTGTTAAAAGTCATAATGCCTACACTAAAACAACATGATTCATTGGGAAATCTGATAATACTTGATTGAATTGGAAAGCTTCACAAAAAGTGGAAAACCACATTACAAATGGAATGATTCAAGAAAATAAAACAAGACTTGATCAGAACAGTTGATGATCAGGGCTCATGGTCATGTGTTAAAGTTGATTTTATATCAAGGAACAATATGTTTGTGTTAACGCAGTCTTCAAGTTGTTTGCCAGTGCATGTATACATCAGATGATTTCAACTTAGGGGGGCTTATGTGTGGTGTTATATCTGTGTATGGTGGTCCATTCATGTCAAAAAATATTTATAATCAATGTTTCTAGAAAGGTCTTTAATAACGAACAGCTTTATGTGTAGAGTCATGCACATCACATAGTCTAATCACTTATCATTTACTGCAGCAGATAATAAATCTTGTAAGTTAATTTTTTATATGTAAGTTAATTTTTTAACTGATTTATAGTGTATTGTACAGTTTTTATATGTGTGTTTTATTGTAAGCCACCCTGAGTCCCCTGTTGGGTGAGAAGGGCGGGATATAAATATTGTAATAAATAAATAAATAAAGATTGACAAGGGGGTTGGGTGAATGATCTTTGAGATTCCATCCAGCTCTACAATTTTGTGATTCTATGATCAAGGTTTGACCTGTTTTGAATATGAGTGCATTACAGAATTACGAGAAAATATTATGATAAAATGTTAGACTAATAGGAGCTGAAATAATGCACTAGGTATATTTCTAACTTTACTTTAAGGAGTAATTGGAATTAGATAAATTAGTATTGAGATTTTGAAAATCTCAAGTTCTCTGCATCCCAAATAAAAAGGAATTGGTAAAAAGTTAGCAAATCTTATTAAAACCTATCTGAAACAAAATTATTTTTCATTGGTAGTAACCAAATTCTATATGAAAACCTATTCCCATCACAGATGATGTTGTATGTATGCGCCTATTAGAGATACTAATACTGCAGTGTGTCAAAAGAAAAGAAAGGGCACAATTCAACACAAATATAACAAATTTAAAAGATAAGCATCAAAATCCTAATCTGTCTGTTTTGGCATTTTTTCATTTGTTTTTTAAAATGACATTCAACTTGGTGGGACTGCTTTGTGTTGTGTGCTCCCACATAGCAGGGGGTTGTAATGGATAGCTCTTGTGGTCTTTCCCAACTCTACAATTCTATGGTTCCTTCCATCTTGAATATTAGCATATTTTAGGAAATAAATAAATATGACTCAAAGATCATACCACTTCTTAGGTACAGCTGAGTACTGCATTTTTTAGCAATCTTGAATTTTTTGAGAAAATGGAAGTATTGGGGGGTAATTCTACAAATAAGAACTGATAAATGAAAAAGAAAACTGTTTTTATTGATTCTCTCTCTCTCTCTCTCTCTCTCTCTCTCTCTCCTCCCTCCCTCCCTCCCTCCCTCCCTCCATATATATATATATATATATAATATGTGTGTGTGTGTGTGTGTGTGTGTGTGTGTGTATATATATAATTTTGTTGTAAGTTTCTGGATAAAAGGTGGGATATAAGCCAAATAAAGCCAAATAAATATAAAGGGAGCATGTCTGTACATGTAAGATAGCTACAAATTTTAATGGAGCTTCAAGTGGAGCATCAAAGCCTGGTTTGCCATAATGTCTAGCAAATTGGATTGTGCACTTCATTGAAAGCAGAAGAATTAACCAGGTCAAGACAAGGTTTAAATTCAGCATAGGGCAGATAAGACAACTATATCTACCACTTTTCCAGGTTAGCCTGGGATCAAGGATAGGGATACACTTCTTTAAAAGTTTTTTTTAAAATTACATTAGGATTTTTGTATATGATACGGAGGGGGGAGAAATAGCTGGTGGCACTATTGCTATTATCGAGATGGAAACAGTTTTTCCTAGAACATAGTAACCAATAACTCTGGTTAGGAATAGTTTGCATGGATTTTGCTTTCAAAATGTCTTGAATTTGAGTGAATGGTGAAGTATGTTATACTTATTTTGCACAAGTTGCCATTTGAATACAGATCTAGACATGTTTCATTATTTTTGAATGTATATTTTCTGATTGTATATTAGATTGTGTCAAATAATTAATAAAACAATTTTTAAAAAGTTTCATTTTCAAAGAAGCCACAACTAATGTTCTTCTTTTTGTGAGAAAGTCTTTGAACAATAACAGTTTTCACTACAATTGGCAATTCAGCCAAATTAGCACATTTTTTTCACACAGCAAACAGCATCTGACATGTAGTATTTTTGCACATAAATACTCTTTTCTCTGCAGAGAATGGTTTTCCTTTCCATAAAATGTTGTGCCCAGGATTTCATCTGCATAAAACTCCCACATTAAAGGGGGGGGGGTGTGTTGATGGGTATCTTGAGCTCAGAAAGTGCTATTTCTGCGGAGAAAATTCTATTTTCTGCACAGAAAATGCTGCATTTATCAGTTGAGGATTCACCCCAGCAGACTATTCCAGTACTTGAGAAACACGTTTTGAATATTTTCAAGTAGCCCTTTCATCCTTTGCACCTTAGAAATATTTGGGCACTCTAATTCCAAGCATGCTAGCTTTTGGATGTTGGGAATTATCATCCTAAAAGGTAAAGTTTTAAGTTTTGTCTAGGCCTGTCCATAACTTTTTCCCCCCACTGGGAAATGAATGCATGATCCTTGCCTTCATTGCTTTAGAAAAAAAGCTTTTTGACTACAAAGAGCTCACTCAACAGGTTCTCTGTGTTCCTGAATAAAGCAGACATGATAAATAAATGACCACGATCAGGGTATTTTTTGTTACCCATTGACTATTTTATTGCATTATTTTTATTGAAATGTAACAATCCCATATTAAAACCGCTTGGCTCATGTGTAATGCCCCCCCCCCCACACGCTTTAAAAAAACTGTCAATGCCACATGACACACAAACTTGCATAACAACCTCTGCTAGCATGATCGTGATTAGGAGAAGGAACAACATGTTGGAGGTCTATAGTTCAAATTTCTGTTCATTATGTGGCTCTAGACAAGCTGTCATCTGCTAGCCGCAACTCTCCATCTGAATGCCAAATGACTTGTATAGTTATCTCTTACACCTGCTCCCTCCCTTAAGTTGAGAGCAGCGTCACTTTACAAATTGCCAAACAGATCACTCTCTCGTCTTAAAAATATTCCATGGAAATCTCCAGCTATTTCTGAAGTGTTGGTTTCCATTGGGTCTTATTAGTTCTGTTATTCAAATTCCAGATGATGCTGTAACATAAGCTGGTGGGCCTACAAAGATTGTTGAACTTTTGTCCCATCAGCCCTAGTCAACCTACTCAACGGGTGAACAAGAGAGGAAGAGTAGTAGTTCATCAGTTTCTGGAGTACCAAACATCGCCCATCTAAGAGACAAAACCTAATGCAGTTAATGATTTACAAAGTCACATTTGTGTACAGTAGAGTCTCACTTATTGTGATGTCTCATGGGCCATGTAGTCCCGTTCCTAGTACTATTGTGGCAGACGAAGAGGAAAACTTTGGTTTCCCACCGATTCAGCCAGAATCGGAGCCCCTGCACCTGCAGGATGTTTGCCCTCAAGAAGTCAGCCAAACAAGCCTTGGGCAGAATTCTCCCCCGTTCTCTCGCCGGGATAATTATAATCGAGATAGAGGCGCTCGGGAGGCGAAGCGCCAGGATCGCTGCCAGACAATTAGCGGATTAAGCCTGTTTCCCTTGGGAAATCTTAAGGAGTCTTGCATCTGGACACAGTTTGGGTTTCACTTCTTGTTCCCCAGGGAAAGTGTTCCTTGGCGGGAAAACAAGATCCTATATAGCTGTTTCCCGCAAGGGGATCCTTGCGGAGTCAATTCGTCAGCTTCAGGAGTGAGATCGTGTGTAGACTACGCTACTCCAGTTCCTTTGTTTCCAGGACCTTGCCACGGATCTTGTTCCAGTTCCTAGCCAGCCTTGTTCCCCGGACCTCGTCACGGACCTCGTTCTTGCTTCTTGCTTCTTGTTGCCTCGTATCAAGCCTTGTTTGCCAAGAATCTAGTTTGTTTCTCAGCCTTGTTGTCAAGCTCCATTGGACTAAAGGACCTTGTCATTTCCCCACACTTTGCTTGGCAAAGTGTGTGTTTCGGTTATTGGATTATAACTTTGGACTCTAATATCTCATATTGGACATTGTTTTCCTGGACTATATTTGACCTTTCCTGAAAGGTCTACTTCTGAACTTTATTCTTCACTTGTTTTTATTGACTTTATATATTCCTTTAATAAAGATATTAGATAGAATCTGGCCTCTGCGCATGGTTATTGGTGCTCCGTAGCCTGGGTCTTGACACTTATCCAACACTCGCTTATTCAACGTTCTGGATTATCCAATGCATTTTTGTAAAAGTTTTCAATATATCGTGATATTTTGGTACTAAATTCATAAATTTAGCCGGGCTGTGGCGCAGCTGGCTAGTAACCAGCTGCTATAAATCACTACTGACCGAGAGGTCATGAGTTCGAAGCCCGGGTCGGGTTAAACCTCCGACCATAAAAAAAAAATAGCCCCGGCTTGCTGTTGACCTAGCAGCCCCGAAATACAGTTGCATCTGTCAAGTAGGGAAAATTTAGGGACGCATTATGCGGGAGGCTAATTTAACTAATCTACAACACCATAAAACTGCTCAAGAGGAAAAGAAGAGGAAGAACAGCCATCAATGGACGGTGAAGCAACAGCTCCCCCTGTGGCCGGAAATCGTGAAGCTGGAAAGATGTTAAAAAATGCCTCTGTGTCTGTCTAAAACTGAATGTTGTTTGTCTATTGGCATTGAATGTTTGCCATATATGTGTTCATTGTAATCCGCCCTGAGTCCCCTTCGGGGTGAGAAGGGCGGAATATAAATACTGTAAATAAATAAATAAATAAATATAGTAATTACTACATAGCATTACTGCGTATTGAACTACTTTTTCTGTCAAATTTGTTTTATAACATGATGTTTCGGTGCTTAATTTGTAAAATCATAACCTAATTTGATGTTTAATAGGCTTTTCCTTAATCTCTCCTTATTATCCAACATATTCGCTTATCTAACGTTCTGCCAGCCCGTTTACGTTGGATAAGTGAGACTCTACTCTATTTCTGTAGTTACACTTCCAAAAATGCCAGTTCATTCCACATTTTAAAGCCACACCCACGTGTGTTGGAAATAACAACCTCCCAAGCCTCTCACTATTTGATTATTAATGTATATACAGTAGAGTCTTGCTTATCCAGCATAAACGGGCAGGCAGAACGTAGGATAAGCGGAAATGTTGAATAATAAGGAGGGATTAAGGAAAAGCCTATTAAATGTGAAATTACGTTATGATTTTACAAATTAAGCACCAAAACATCATGTTTTACAACAGATGGACAGAAAAAGCAGTTCAATACATGGCAACGTTATGTAGTATTTACTGTATTTATGAATCTAGCACCAAAACATCGCAATGTATTGAAAACATTGATTACAAAAACATTGACTACTAAAAGGCAGACTGCGTTGGATAATATAGAACGGTGGATAAGTGGAGGTTGGATAAGCGAGACTCTACTGTATTTGCTAACCTGTACTCTATGTGTATGTTGATTTGCCAAATTGATTTAATTCTTTGGTGTGGGAGGGGTTATAGGCATGTGATTGCACTGAGCATGTTCAGACTCAGGACTCCATTTTATATTCGCCCATTTGCATCAGACCGCAGTGGAGGTGGATGCATGTATGTTGCTGTTTGGACTTCAGTAGAGAAGTATGACTTATGGACTTCACTGAGTACAAATATACTTAAAGACTATGGACTATTGATTAAGAATGATACCCTGTGTACTCAACACAGAGAGAAGCTACATCCTATCTGTAACTGAACTTTAATAAGAAATGTGCCTGTATAGTGAACTAATACAAGATGTTTGTGAGTAAACAAAATACGTTATTTTTCAAAGAAGACTTTGTTTTTATCTCCGAGTGCATATTTTAAACTAAGAGGTTTCAAGGGAGTGTATATATTTTGGGCAAATACAATTACAATTTCAACTTTAAAGAAACAACCATCCCCTCCCAGCCAAATATATAAATTTTAGTGACATGCCTTTGTCCTTGGCAGTTCAAAGACATGGTTCTTCAGTTTAACAGCTGAGTTACCTGTGTGCCATTACATTAATGCTTATGAATATCACTTGTTCAAAGGGTTGACTTCATGACTAGTGGTTTTCAAAACGTGGTGCCACCCTTCCTTTCCTGCCCCCCTTTTTGCACCCAAAACAAAGGGACAACCTGTTTTCCTTTGCAAGAGGCTTCCCAGTTGCTCCATCACACACAATATCTATCTAAAGCCAGCTATGGTTCTCTTTGTTTTGGAGTGAAGCAGGTGGTAGGGAAGAAAGGATGGCACTGTCATACCACATCCCCCAAGTTGCCTGAGCCCAGGGCACATGGAATGGCTGAGGGGACACCACCTGGAATAGTGCATGGTCCAGTATTTGTAGGATATCCTCTCAAAAGCGTTGTTGTTGTTTCATTTTGCACATATACTTTAATCCCTTTTAAAAGCTGTGACATATTCTGTTCTTTTAAAATAGTACAGTATGTATTTTAATCTGATTATTATTATTATTATTATTATTATTATTATTATTATTATTATTATTATTATTATTATTGACTTTCAAAATAGTACTATTACATGTCAGGAATACTGTATTTCATTGAATCTAAAACACACTTTTTCTCATTTAAGAAGCTTCAAGCACAGGGTTAAAATGCGGTATGCATCTTAGATTCACCTTACAAAAAACTGCCTTACCTTGAAGAGGGAGAAAGAGGGGGAGGAGGAGAAAGGGTTCCAGTGTTAGTGGCTCTGCCTGGTCTACACCATTTTGTTCTTAACCTCAGCCAGATAGCTTCGTGCCACCCCTTGCTTCCATTGCCTCCCCAAGACACCCATACAATTAATAACGTACACTTCTGCAGACAAGAGGACTTCAGGCTTCTTCACACTCATGCCACACAACACAGGAAAGGTTGCACTACAAAGCTGCATTGAAACAAAAACCATGTATTGGACATACAGAGGAAATTCTAAAAATATTTTAAGAATTTTTTCTCCAAAATTGAAACTTCAAAAATGGGGTGCTCTTTACACATGATGGTATCATAGAGTCTGTAAAATGTGGTATTGTATTTCTTGAATAGGTAACTCTGCATATCAGTTTCTGAGTATCATGCCTGCTGATGGGTGGTATGTTTATAGAATTTGTACTTATTTATTTGATATGCTTCCCCAAGTAATTAAGGACAAGTATGCAAAAAAATTTGAGAATATTGATAAAGTTACGTTCTGCTGAATGAAACAATAGATCCATCCAAGTTCTCTTGAATCTTCAAAAGAGATTTACCCTTGCTCATTTTTAAAAAAACAAAACAAATAAATTTAAATTTAAAAAGTGAGTGCCAGGGAATTGGGGCATCTGTAAGCAAGCCATATGTTCTACCACTGAGCCATGGCCCCTAGAAAAAATTTATCACCATGAACGAATCGCCAGCTATTTTCTCTGATCTACATATTGGAAGGCCTCTGCAGATGAGATGCATCCATGAATGAAAGAGAAATATCAGCGCACATTGCATCTATGTCTCATCTAGCAAGTAGGGTCAGTAGAGGAATTCACTAAGAGGCCTGTGTGCCAGATGTGATCTGATGATCCTTCTGCTCTTTTTGTCTCAGGTTTCACTTACATTCAAATCCTCCCCAAGTTTTCCCTTGGTTGCTTTATTCCATATTTTCAGTCATTTTCCCTAATGAAACCATCGAGCAGAACTAATCCAAACATGGGCTTAATTAATCAACATTTGGCAGTCTATAGCTCCACGCTTTGCCCAAATTACTTGTGACAACTTTCTTAATGCAAAACCAAAATATCTACGGGGAACCTGTTCTTCAATCAGCTGGCTGGATAGAATGTTTTCAATTGATTTTAATATATGTTAATAAAGCAGCAATAAACCCTTTTCTCCCCAGTTGCCCATGGAACATTTGGCTGCCAGAAAAAGTCATTAGTATGTTTATAGTCTGATAAAGAGCAAGGTAGTAAATCCTCTGGGCTGAAGCATAGAGGAAGAGTTTCACCAAAAGCAAGAATGCCATTTACCATGAAAAGCAGTTTCAGCTGACCAAACATTTTGCAAAGCTGTTCTTCTGCAGATCTTGCTGGGTTGTGCAGAAGCAAAAGCTGGAAAAGTTACTTTGGAGGGCTATAAATCCCAGATTGTGTCAAGGCATGCATAGTGTAGGCTGCCAGTTAGCATCCAGGCAAGGTACAAGGTGTTGGTTTTGACCTTTAGAGTCCTGCATGGTTTGGGTCCAGGTTACCTAGAGAATCACCTTCTCCCGTGCAATTCACTCTGAACACTTAAGTCCTCTGGAGAGATGTTACTCCAACCAGCCAGAACCTGACGGGTGACCATTACCCAGACGACCTTTTCATCATTTACCCCAAGACTGTGGAATAACCTGCAAGAAGAGCTCTGACAGCCAAATGAATTTTAAAACCATCTAAAGACCTATCTCTTTTGGCAGGCCTACGAAGATAGTTTTTAAACATGAATTTTAAATGTGTTTCCTTTGTTTAATCTCCGTTTTGTGTATTTTAATATGTATTTTAAAGAAATACATTTTAATATGTATCTTTTATAGAAATACATTTTAATGTGTGTATTTATGGTATTTTTACAACGTTAATGTGTTTTAATTATTCTGTAACTCACCTCGAGCTACAAGGAGAGGCAGGTAAGATTTTTTAATGTTGTTGTTGTTGTTGTTGTTGTTATTATTATTATTAATAATAAATGCAGTTTCACAGCACTTTAATTGCCATGCCTCAATGCTATGGAATCATGGGAAATGTAGTGTTTCAAGGTCTTTAGCCTTCTCTACCAAATAATGCTGGTGCCTCACCAAATTACAAGTCTCAGGATACCACTGAATTGAGTCATGGTTGATGAAGTGGCATGAAACTGCATCAGTTAGACCAGGGGTCCTCAGACTAAGGCCCATGGGCCGGATGAGGTCATTTATCTGCCCCCCCCCCCCCTCCGCCCTCAGTTTTAGACTTAGGCTCACCCAAAGTGAAATGACTTGAAGGCACACAACAACAACAATTAACTTGATAATCTCATTAGCCAGAAGCAGGCCCTCACTTCCCACTGAAATCCTGATAAGTTTATGTTGGTTAAAATTGTTCTTATTTTTAAATATTGTTTTGTTCTTTCTTTTCTTTTTTCTTTTTGCACTACAAATAAGATATGCAGTGTGCACAGGAATTTGTTCGTTTTTTTTTTTTCAAATGATAATTCAGCCCCTCAATAGTCTGAGGGATTGTGAACCGGCCCTCTGCTTAAAAGGTTTGAGGACCCTGAATTAGACACTGTTGATGCACCCAAAGTCAATATATTTGTGCTGTACACTTACTCTGGTTTGGATAGCAGCTCTTTCTGGATTCTGTCGTTATGAATTCTCCTTTATGTGAGGATACGTAACAACAGCAGATATTTTGGGTCCTTCATTCATTTCCTGACCTTTTCTCCCAGTGCTAAGATTCAGTGAGGAATACAAAGTTAAAAGAAGTAGAAATAAATCTTCAAATCATTGAAACACAAAAGGTAAAATATCAAATAGAATTAAAACCAGTTTTAAAACATACCATTTAGAAATAATCAAGATAGAAAACAAATATTAAACTTCCTTTCCTCATGGGCAGTTGCTTCAAAATAGTCTGTTGAAATAAAAAAAAAAGTCCTTGTCCAACTCAACATGGACAAAATGGAGAGAGCACTAATGTAATTTGAAGGGGGAATAAAAATGACTTTTCATGTGTTAACCCCCAAAATACTTGGACCTTTGTTATCTGTGTATTCTAGTGCTATGGACCTTTCTCCAAAAAAAAAATAAAAAAAATCCAAGCTGACACTGGAATCAACCAGGTTGTTAGTGTTTTAGAAGCTGCCTTTTAGCTACTGTCCAGATTGAATGCAAGAATCACTTGCTACTGATGCTGCGGCATTCTGGTCTTGTTCAGTGTAAGGGCTTAATAAACGAACCATAGTTCACTTTTGTGTTTAACCTGTCTCATCTGCTCAAAGTTATAAATGCCCAGTAAGGTTACAAAACATATCAATTTCTCTCTCTCCCTCAGTCCTTGGCAAGTAGAGACACCCCATCAAAAACTGTCAACCAGTGTGAGGGTGCATCTACACTGTGGAATTAATGCAGCATGATTCCACTTTAATTGCTATGACTTAATGCTATTAAATCCTGGGATTTGTAGTTTGATGAGACATTAGCATCCTTTGGCAGTGAAAGCAAAAGACCTTGTAAAATTACAACTCCCATAATTCCATAGCATTGAGCTATGGCAGTTACGGTGGTGTCAAACTGCATTAATTCTACAGTGCAGATGCATCCTGAGATTATTCACCTTTGTAGGTTTTCTTT
The DNA here is from genome assembly GCF_035594765.1 of Anolis carolinensis. NCBI lineage: Eukaryota > Metazoa > Chordata > Lepidosauria > Squamata > Anolidae > Anolis > Anolis carolinensis. The sequence continues at coordinate 43,705,630 of NC_085841.1, forward strand.
AAAAAGTAAAATGCATCCAAATAATATTTTGCATCGGGGATACCTACTTGCTCTCCAGCCAAATCCACACCTGAAATCAATGTTAAGAAGGGCTGCCCTCCTGATGGAAACTCCCTCCTGACGTTTCTTTCACTTTGGAAACTTCCTGACCAAGCATCTTCCCAGTGGAGCCCCACTGACAAAACTGCTTGCTCTTAATTTACATGGTTTGTAGCTACAGTAGTTGAAGGATGCCTTCATATATGTTTCTGTTTTCTATAAGATCATGATCCCAAGTCTTATTCTGAGGATCCCAATTTTTTTGCTCTAAGTGGTTGGCTATTGGTATGAACAGAATAACAGATTACATAGGTATTTAGTCTAACTCAACATGGTTTTTCCAATGTTGTTATGCCTCCTCATTCTTAAGTTTGGGAGATAGCCGGTAGTGTGAAGAATTTCTCTGTAGTCGCCCAAAAAGTGGGCTGTCATTTCCAGAGAGGCCTTCCTGTTGTTGATTTGTTGATTTCTCCATGTCAAGCAACTTCCTTTGGTTTTTTCAGGCATTTTATCTGCTTTTAAAGCTGTGGTTTTTATAATCTTTATGTCTCTTCGTGTAATTTTGAAGCTGTATTTTTAGAATTGCCCTTGCCCTTATTACCTTGATATTTATCCTCAGTTTTAAAATGTTTAAAATGCTTTGCAATGTGTGTTTTACGCTAATGTTTATTTGTTTCTATTTATATTATAGTAATGTTTATTACATTTGTTGCCTCAAGAACATGTTTGTTTACATGTGTTTTAAAAAATATGGTATTAAAACTGAGGACATAGCAACACCAGAACAAATGTGTTTCCCTTTCTGAATGTGAATATATCTGGATGGATAGAAAAAACCCCATAAAGCCTCAGATTTTGTCCCTGATCTTTTCCATTTACTTTGGCGATCCCTACACATTTTGCTTATCCCAGAATATTGTCTGTCAGCTTCTGGTATGAGCCGAGATTTTTTATACTACCTTCCCTTCCTCCCTCCCTATCAGTTTCCCCGGTGTGATTCCCTTCTGTTGTTGCCTATTGGCTGGATTCTGTAGCGTGGACTTAGACCATTTGTTAACCGTCTGTTTGTAAATGATGTCTAGACTTTTGACAGGAACAGCAGGAGTCTGGAGAAATGGCTGGGCTTCCCCTTTGAACGGCCCTTTCCTTGCCTGCCAGCGAAGAAGTCTAGCTCCATTCACCAGCCACACAGAAGCCCTTTGGTGGTCACATCTGACCTGTGGACTGTATGTTCTGCAGGCCTGCTTTAGATCAGTGATTCCCAAACTCTGCCCCTCCAGCTCAATGTCTCCTTACGTCAACATTGGAGTCATGAAAAATTTTTCAACAGTAAAAGATTTATTTCATCACCCATTTATACAAATCTGTTAGCAACATCATTCAGTGTTTATAGTGAACTCTGCAGAAAATGTTTCAGTTGTATTCCACAAAAAGGAAAATCAGCTTGTTTAGCAAGCCTTGCAAATGATGATTTATTATCAGTGATTTTTTGAACTTTATATCTATTTTATATGCATATATACCTGGGGTCATGCAAAAATTTATCGGGCAGAAAGGGGTCATGAGTGGAAAAAGTTTTAAGAAGACCTGCTTTAGTTAATGTCAACAACATACACTCTTATTCTTCATGCCATGCACTGTACATATAAAAGGTGCCTGCACTCTGAAATAACCTATGCTTCTCTTTTCACTCTGTAAGTACTAGGCTTGAGCGATCCATGAAAAAATTGATTCTAAACTCGCTTCAAAAGTAGGGGGCGCTAGCATTTCATTTCTGATGTCATTTCCGAATTTTGCCCCTCAAAAATTTCAAAATTTAATGAAAATTCGTTAATTTCAAAAGTAATTCGTTAATGGTGGATGCGCATGCGCAGTGGCAAAAAAAAGCGGGGGGGGGGAGACTTTACAGGTATCTCCCGCCCTCATTTTTTGAGCTATCTTCTTCAAACTTGGTACAGTGGTAGAACACATTTAACACTGATAGCTCACCAAAACATTTCCCTTATCCTCTGATTTTTGGTGAATTTTTATAGCTTTTATAATAAACCATTTTATAATAATTGCAGAAATCTGTTCCTGGTTTGGAAGTCTTATTTCCTGTTTCATTGGGTTGTCTTTACTTTGAAAGTCATTATTCTACTTCAGAAACTTTGTTTTTGTGGCTGAAACTTTGTTAAATTGGTGGACTCAGGAAACCATAATGCACTACACCAGGAGTCCCCAAACTAAGGGCCGTTGGCAAGATGCGGCCCTCCAATGCCATTGACCTGGCCCCTGTCCTAAACTTTACACTTAGGGTTGACTTAAGTCTGAAATGACTTGAAGGCACACAACAACAACAATCCTAATTTTGGACTATTTCACCACAGTCTGGCCCCTCAACAGTCTGAGGGACTATGAACCCCTGCACTACATTACACCATGGTCTCTCTCTCTCTCTCTCTCTCTCTCTCTCTCTCTCTCTCTCTCTCTCTCTCTTTTTATGAATGCTCCCATGAGAAAATGTATGGATGAACTACAATTCCCAAAAGTCTTGGGTCAACCATCCAAAAAACCCCTAGGATTCACAGCTGGTGTGTGCCAAGCTTGGTCCAGATCCATCACTTTTCTTCTTATCCCAGATTATCTGCAGAGAGAACTCATATAATCCAGTTTAAATCAGATAATCTGAAACTAGATCCTGGGATATAGGTTTAAAGCTCCCCAATAGCAAACAGCCAAGCACTCCAGGACGCCCAGACCTCTCTCCGCTCGTTCTGCAAAGCGGATTAACGCGCCCCATTGCAAACAGCCAAGCATTCGAGGATGCCCAGACCTCTCTCCGCTCGTTCTGCAAAGCGGATTAAAGCGCCCCATTGCAAACAGCCAAGCACTCGAGGACGCCCAGACCTCTCTCCGCTCATTCTGCAAAGCGGATTAAAGCGCCCCATTGCAAACAGCCAAGCACTCGAGGACGCCCAGACCTCTCTCCGCTCGTTCTGCAAGGCGGATTAAAGCGCCCAATTACAAACAGCCAAGCACCCCAGGACGCCCAGACCTCTCTCCGCTCGTTCTGCAAAGCGAATTAAAGTGCCCCATAAGCAGTCAAGTAGTCCAGGAGCCCTTTGCAAATGCTTGCCCCCTCCGAAACATTCGACACCATTCGAAAAATTGGCAATCAAGGGTTCGATATCATGGGATACATACAACAGGATAACCTTTTTCTAAACACAGTTCAAAAGTGACAAAACATACGAATTGGATACGACATCAGAAGGATTCGATTTTTTTCCCCAACCAGTGGCCGAGAGCTAACATGCATCATCAGCATATCATGTGTTGGCACCACTCTGTAATTTTTATTTATAATTGTTTTGAAGATGCTGTTTTGATGAATATGTCTTCCTAATATTTTATGATATGTCTTGGAGTTGCAATATCAGACTTATCTGCTAATTGTTTTTAAATTTTAATTGTGAATATTTTTAATTGACTGTCTCTGGGATTTGCCTTGGGTCTCCATCTGGGAGAAAGGCAGCATGCAGGTAAAATGAATAAATACATAACAAGAGTATTGCTTTCCTTCCCTGACTGTAAGCATCCCAGCTGCATTTGCTTTGCTAGCCTTGCATGCTGACTGATAGACTAATGAGATATGAGTGCTTTGCCCTTGGCCACAAAATGACAACAACACAAGGACTGTTACAACACAGCTACTTCACAGCATGATTGGAAAAACAGGTAAGCTAAATGAATTAGTGTATATTTTTAATTAAAACAGTGCAAGCTGGAGTAAGTATCACTGCATTGAACAACGTTACGTTCCAATTAAATGGATTTGGGTTAGATAAGGAAACACATTTCATTAGATTTGACATTCTGGAGGCAACTCATGTTTTCACATAACTTTGCTTGTAATTGTTGCGAGAAAATGTCTACCTTGATTTGAACATTCATGTATTGGGGATTTTTTAAAGAATAAAGTGCATAAAGAACAATGAACGTATTTTATGATGAATGTTACACTATACCAGCTGGGGGCAGGGTGTGTGTGGGGTTAACATCCCCATAATTGAAAGAAAATCACAGATACATAATATGGACAATGTGAACATATATGTAGTCAGGAAATAACACACTGGAACAACAAACATTTTAGTGAGAGAAAGAAAGACAATAAAAGGTAGTAAAATTAATTAGGATTTGGAGAAAACACTGAGATCAAGATGTTTTCATATCCTTAGTTTAGGATTGCTAAAGGGTTAAGATATAGTATGTGTAGGACATCTCCAGCTTATGGTCCAAGCTCATCAGTGGATGGGTTTCATGATCTCCATCAGGAAATGCTAGTGTGGACCTGAGCAGGATTGCGGGTGGTGTTTCTCTTTCTCCTTAATCGATAAAGATCAGTAAAGGACACCTGTAGTAACCCTGAGGCAGCCTCTGCAGCCTCTTTTCCTTTCTTCTTAGGTGATTGGAGATAGTGAATATTATCCTTCCTGTGGTCAGCAGATGCTTCTAAGAGTTTTCTGAGTATCACTGAGAAGTGGGGATAGAACTATATTTTGTTGGAATTGATAGATGAAAGAAGCTTTTTGTGCCCCCTGAAACTTCTTGCAAGTATATTTCTGAAGCTTTTGTCTTGTGCCTTCAAGACATTTCCAACTTATGGACACTCTAAAGCAAATTTATCACAGTGTTTTGTTTTGTTTTTTTGGCCAAAATTTGTCCATAAGGGGCTTTGTCTTTGCTTCTCTTTGAAACTGAGTGACTTGCCTGAGGTGATTCTGTGGGTTTCCATGGCTGAGTGAAATTCAAACCCTGGTCTCCCAAGTCATAATCCATCACTCCACCACACTGGGCCCCAAAAAAATAATATGCAGAAGTGTCCCATGAATTACACAAATAGATTATTATTGAAAAGCAATTTGTTTAAAACGGCAGAAATTTCAATGTGAGAAGAAAAGATAGTCTTGGGATTTGAAGAAACTGAATAAACTTTGTTCTGCTCATGTCCATACCAACATTTCTTGCTGGAGATCATGAAATGTTAAGGACATTATCACGCATGGTTCCTAAAATAGATTATAGCATACCTGGTTAACCCCTGTTCTATCACACCAAGCGTTTCTGAAAGCACACTGAGAAAGTTCAAAGCATGTTTCACTTACTGCAGATGCTAGGACATAATTCCAAGCAATCCACACTTTTCCCCTCTCTGACCACATTCCCTTTTTCATTGCTGTGTTACAAGCCTCATGCAGTAATCTCCTACGATTTTTTAATCCTTCTACTCAAGGATGAGCGGGCTCCTTAAGGTACTAATTAAAAACACATAATTGCTCCTCCTATCCCCTTTTCTAATGGGAAAGATAAGTTAAATATTCAATTCCCAGATAAAATTCCCAAATGCCATCAGGGTACTTTATTATCTTCTGTATTATCATAAACAATATGAGTGGTTGCTGATTTTACCCTGTAAGGGAATAGAGGTTGAATCTGGGAGATAATATATCCCCCCCCCCCAGCTCTTCTGATTTGGCAGGGTCAATACCAATTGACCCTTTGTTGCCCCATATTTTTATCTGCTTTGCAAATATGCCAGACTATCTCTTCTCCTCCCATTTTCACTCTTTTTCTTCAAATGACTTTAGTTTCTGCCAGTTTATACTCAACTTAGCAGGGTGAGATGAGAGGAAAATAGGAGATAAGAGAATGTAGTCTTGCTCTTCCTAGTAGGATTAGGCAAAAGCAAGCTGCTGCAACCTCTTCTTGGTTCTGTCCTATTCCTCATTAATAACTTGTTGTTACCCACCCTTGCTGATGCGCTTTGTAGAATTTGGAATAAGGGGACTGCCAAAAATGCCCAAAGGCCATGGCTAGCTAGCAGGGGGCTGACCTCCTTGAGAGAGATAACTGGTTATCTCTAATCCTAACTCCCCCCCCCCCCATGCCTCTGAGTGGTGATGTGCATTTCCTCAAGAAATGAAAAATAAAACACAGAGCGGCTTGAGGCCAGGTTCTGTGGTTATTGTAATCACCTTCCTGGCCTCAAACCAGTTCCAGGCCTGTCAATCTAATCGCCATGCAGTGAAACTAGTTCCTTTCAAACTGGTTCCAAGCTGCATTATAGTGTCAATGTAGTTATGCCCAGTGTTGAAGGTTATCAGATCTGTGTTAAGTAGGGAGCCATGCTAGAATTTGGATTGGATTGTATAAATTGCACTTTGCATCTCTTTTCATCCTAAACATTTATGGCATCATGTGTTTAAATCTGATTTATTGAAACAGTTACATGTAGTTGTCTTTCTGTCATAATGAGACCCTTTAGCTGGTGAGCAATCAGCACAAAACCTAATCAGTGAAATAGCTCTACAGCAATTAAAGCCCCATGACAGCAGCAATATTGCATTGGGTGGGAGGAAGATTCAAAGCATAGGCTGGCCATTTGAATGGTTTTCAAGACGTATAAAGAAAATCACTTTCCTGGCAGTTTTCAAAATACAAGTCTTATTATCTTTTATAGGAAATGATGGCAGAAGGATAATTTCCAATCAAATTGAAATTCCTTTCCAATACTTACTAGGTGTGTGTGGTACTCATTTCTCCTGTCTCATTCATTCTTTCGTCTCTTTCATTTTGGGTGGGAGCATGAAAAAGAAACACCCTCCTTCAGAATGAAAATTAGCTCAAAACAAAAGAAAGCAGAAATGGGTACTGTTTCCTTGCTTGCTTCTCATGAGCACAGTCTAATCATTTTTATCAATCCTCCAGCAAACAAAAAGTAAACCCTCATTTACTCACCTCTTCTAGGAGGTCATCACTTTTCCTTATCTGGAAGTGAGAAGCCTCTTTAAAATGCCTTGGAGAGTGCATGGCTCTTCCTTGGCACTTGGAGCTGCCCTTGTGCTGCCTTGGGTCATTGCTTGCTGCTGCTGCCTCTGTCTCCCATGCAAGGAAGTGCTCCCATCTCTTCCTCCTTCATGCTTCTTACTCAAGAATAAGTTAGGCAGAAGCCGCAATGACCCAAGGTGGCAGCTCCAGGAGCTGAGGAGGAGGGAGGAAGAATGGGTAAGAGGTGTGAAGGAGGGGGGCTGGAGGTGCCTTCCTTGCATGAGAGAGAGAGTGGGAGAAGAAGAGAAAGACAGTAGCATCAGCAAGCAATGACCTAAGGTGGCAGCTCCAAGACAAACCATTCAATTGCCAAAAAAAAATGATGGAAAGCAGAAGGGAATCCCCCCCTCCCCATTGCCACCAGGTAAAGAAGAAGTGAAATAATGTGGCTGAGTGGGCACTGGGCTGTGTGTGTGGTGTGTGGAGCATCTTTGATAGACATTTGGCAGGAAGAAATGGTGCCCTGCCCTGTCTGCCTGCTGCTGCTCCTAGAAAAGTTAGAGGGTGGGCCAGTGGGGGGGAAGCGGGAATGTTTTTAAGAAGATTTTATTTATAGAAAAAAATCCCTAAAAATCGGAGGATAACCCAAATGTTATAAAACTTGGTGGGCTAAGTGTAGCAGATGTACCTTCCATGTGTGGCAATTTTCACCCCTCTATCCCTAAAACTGAAGGGAAGGGGAGTCTGGGGAAGCCCGTCCATAGTGGCTAATGGGTCAACAGTTTTCATATTTTCGGATGCAGAATGAAAATTCCTATTTGAAAAGGTGCTTGTTTTTGGAAGGTACTTGAAAATGAAAACAGGGGTTTATGAATGAAACAAACAGAAACAGATAGCAATTCTGTACAAATGCACAAGCCAGGTTGAATATTCCTTATCCAAAACACCTAGACAAGAGGTGGTTTGAATTTTGGACTTCATAATGAGATTTCTCAGAGAATGGTCTCTAACTGAAACACACAATTTTATTTATTTACTTTATTTCTACTTCATCTTTCTTCCCATGGGGACTTAAGACGGCTCACAGTTACATTACAAAACCCAATCCATTTTAAAATAGCAAATACAAAAATTAAAAGCAATTAAAAACAATTAACTATTGTGCCATGGATGTAAGTTAAAACACAGTTCAGATACAATAAAATATTTGTATAATGAAGTTGCATTTAAAACAAAATGTCCTCTCCAACTCTCTCTCTCTCTCTCTCTCTCTCTCTCTCTCTCTCTCTCTCTCTCTCTCTCTCTCCCCCCCCCCCCACACACACACACACACACACACACCCTGCCAGCAACGTGCTACCCATCCTCTCCCAAATGCCTGCTGGAACATGGGGGTGGGGGGCCATCCTGATCTCTCTTGGGAGGGAGTTCCAAAGTCAAGGAGCAGCCACCAGAAAGGCCCCATTCCTGTGTTCCCACCAAATGTGCTTGAGTGGGTGGTGGGACATAGATAATAATAGCTTTCTAACAGGGAGATAGAGAGATCATTCTTAAAATAACCTGGACCCAAATTCATGTATATTTCATATACACATTATATAGAAAGCCAGAAGGTAATTTTATACACACTATTTTTAATAACTTTATGCATGAAACAAAATATATGTACATTGAACCATCAGAAAACAAAGATGTCATTATCACAGTTACCCAAGTGGGCAATTTTGGATTTTGGATTATTTTAGATTTCAGAATTCCAGGTAAAGGGATGCGTAGCCCATACCATGTCCTGCTACAGGTATGGTAGGCCTTGAGAACTGAACCAAGCCAGCTCGATGGACTATGTGATTCCATGCTGACTAACAGGATTGTTTGCATGAAAATCAAAAGCTATAGCTTAAGCTCCTGATCATTTTCCAACATGTTTCAAATGAGCTCAGATAATATGCTGCTTCCACTTACCACATCAATCCCGGCACACCAACCCATCACCTTTAACCATCAACACAAAGTTTCCACAGGGTTTTACTGCTCATGTAATGGACTATTCTGCAAGCAGTTTGGCATCTTCAAAACTCATGCAGGGAGGTATAAAAGAGATATAGAAGACAGTGATGTGTAAAGATTAATTAGGGCTTGCATGACGCATGTCACTGCAAAAAGAGAGAAGGTCGCCATCCAATAACTGCTGTCCAACTCTATACAAAGTTATCTGGTTCTTCAGTACTTGGCCATGATCGGTCCTTGTACTGAAGTGTCTTTTTAACTGGTAATTTCTTGAGCCACCCCTCCTATAGTTCTTTGACTCTGGGGACCAAGCAGAGCTAGGGATTAAAGAATCAGGTGGTTGTTTATAGAACCAGCTGTTCTGGGACTAGCAAACTGGTGTGATACTGTCATCAAGCTGCGCTGCCAAAACACAATAGGACCTTGGCCTAAGCATATTAAAATGAGTCCCTAGTTATAACTGATACATGTTAATCCTTACATATGCCAATGCCTGCGGATACAACTTCCATTCTGTTCGCTCTGAGTTATTTATGGATTAGAGAGAGCCAAAGTGGGTATTGGCTCAGAATAAACAAGCAGTGAATAAACCTCTTTCTCAAAAGCAAACATTATTGCTGTACATGTTAAAATAAAGCCAGAATTCTAGCAAGGGATTGGCCATATGTCCTCGGCTAGGCACCAGTTTTTCCTGCGAGCAGTTGCAAACTATTAGACTTTGAGAGTAGGACTGCCTGAAGCCATTTCATTATTCAACAAAAATGGCCCAATGAACTCACAGATGGTATTGAATTCACCAATAGGTGGCAGCGTTGGGATGAAAACCTAAAGTTTGCTCACTGTGGAAGCTGCTCTGAGAAATGACTGTTGAGATTTAGCTTGGGATATGATTATTGATTATTCAAGAATGAGTTATTGGTTTGGAAACATTACTTTAGTTAATCTATTGTTGTTGTTCTGCAGCTCTGGCAGTGTCGTGGTAACCTTTCACAGGCTAATTGAAAAGAAGGTCAGGGATAAAACCCAGCAAATGCTAAGAAAAACACTGTGTTGGTTCCAGCTGCTGCTGCAGAAGAATCCCTTACCTCCCTTGAATATATTCCTTCGCATTCTTCCCTGTAGTCTCCTCTTCAACCACAAAGAGAGCATTACAGACGATTCTGCAGCTCAGAAAGCAAGAGAGTACTTGAATGATGAATCAATCTCAGGAGCCAGTCCAGGCCATTAAATATACTTCAGGATATCCACTTATTCTCAGGAAGGAATTTCAGTTCCCCACTTCACTAGTTTCTCATACCAGCACTCTTAGACTTATACACCCAACCACACCTGTCCTTTGATTCTTGATTGAATTAAGCTCCACCCTCTTCATCTGGTGTTTGTTTGTCTCCCACCCATCTTCTTTGGGATATTCTTTACATTTCATGATTCGCCCAGTGCTACATCAATGGTTAAAAAAAATGATGAATGGATTTACTTACTTCCTTACTTAGGCGATCCCTCGTAGTTCGAGGATGATTGTCCTCCATCTGTGGGGTCTTGGGGGTGTGTCCGTAGGTGGCTGAAGAGACCTATTCTTGATCTGCATGTTCTACCACAGTGAGGACATCAGTTTCCAGGTGGAAGGCGGTCCCGGTCAGGGTTGGCTTGATGGGACTTCCTCTTGGCATGTTTCTCCCTTAAGCCCTCCATTCGTGCCTCTTCGAACTCCGCGGCACTGCTGGTCACAGCTGACCTCCAATTAGAGTGCTCAAGGGCCAGGGCTTCCCAGTTCTCGGTGTCTATGCCACAGTTTTTAAGGTTGGCTTTAAGCCCATCTTTAAATCTCTTTTCCTGCCCACCAACATTCCATTTCCCGTTCTTGAGTTCTGAGTAGAGTAGGTGATCGGGCATTGGGAGATGGTGATCGGGCATTCGGACAACATGGCCAGTCCAGCGGAGTTGATGGCATAGGAGCATCGCTTCAGTGCTGGTGGTCTTTGCTTCCTCAAGCACGCTGACATTTGTCCGCCTGTTTTCCCAAGAGATTTGCAGGATTTTTCTGAGGCAACGCTGATGGAAACGCTCTAGGAGTTGAGTGTGACGTCTGGACAATGGCTTTATAAACAAGCACCTTGATATCTCTACGGATGTCCCGGTCATCAAACACTCTCTGCTTCATTCTGAAAAATGCTGCACTCGCAGAGCTCAGGCGGTGTTGTATTTCAGTGTCAATGTTGACTTTTGTGGAGAGGTGGCTGCCAAGGTAATGGAAATGGTCAACTTTTTCTAATGTTACACCATTAAGCTGTATTACTGCATTGCAGAGGGATTAGCTGGTGCCTGTTGGAAAAGCACTTTGGTTTTCTCGATGTTCTATGAGAGGCCTCGGCCTCTCATTGAATGGATTTAGGGAAGAAGGGATCCGCCTGTTTCCTATCTGTGTCATCTTCGTACGCTGTATGTCTGTTAAATCTCAATTATGTCTTCATCTTCAATTTTTAAAAGAAGAAACACACATTTATATATGTATTTTTCTTAAACATGGTCTAATTCAGGGTGGCAATTCAATGGGAGGTGGAGGCCTACTTTCTTTTCAAATTTCCTACAGGCCTCAATTTCCCTCACAAGAGAAGCAATTACTTTTGCGTTCCTCTGTAGTCTCTCTCAAAGTGGCCACTGGACGTGATGTCCTACCACTTTGGTAACCATTTTGAGAGGAACTTCAGAGAAAAACAGGGGTTTGTGGGGTAATGTGGGGTTGTTGGGAGTTGTATGGGTGGGTGTTTCATACTTTTCAAGGAATATTCTGTAGGGATTGAAGCATTTTTTTTTTTTTTAGAAAAAAATGGAATTGGTTGGGGTTCTTATTTATTTATTTATTTATTTATTTACAGCATTTATATTTCGCCCTTCTCACCCCGAAGGGGACTTAGGGCGGATCACATTACACATATAGGCAAACATTCAATGCCTTTTAACATAAAACAAAGATAAACAAACATAGGCTCTGAGCGGGGCTCGAACTCATGACCTCCTGGTCAGAGTGATTCATTGCAGTTAATTGCACTGGCTTGCTCTCCCGCCTGCGCCACAGCTTGGTGGATTGGTGGAAAATTTCAAGAGCCACATAAAGTATCCAGGCCATCCTTGTTCTACATCTCAAAATATGCATTTATTTAGATGATATATTAATTTATTCGAAAAATGTTCGTGAACATGGGGAACATGTGCGTCAGGTTCTGTCTAGGCTCAGGGCAAATGGGTTGTTTGCTAAGGCCTCAAAGTGTGCCTTTCATGTGTCTGAGGTGGAGTTTTTGGGACATGTTATATCTGGGAGGGAGCTAAAAATGGACCCGCGAAAAGTGGACGCTGTCAATACCTGGCAAGAATTAACCTCCAAAAAAGGTGTGCAAAGGTTTTTGGGTTTTGCCAATTATTATAGGGAGTTAATTCCCCATTTTGCACAATTGACGGTACCTTTAACCCAACTCCTGCAAAAGAAGCGTTCATTTGAATGGACTACAGAGGCCAAAGAGGCATTTGTACAACTGAAACGTAGCTTTCAGAATGGGAACATTCTGGTACATCCAAATATGAACAGACCATTTGTTGTTGAGGCAGATGCTTCTAATTATGTGCTGGGAGCAGTGCTCTCGCAGAAGGACCCGTCCGGTAGATTAAGGCCTTGTGGTTTCTATTCTAGACAACTCACTGCGTTTGAACAAAACTACACGATTTGGGAGAAAGAGTTGCTAGCTATCAAGGTGGCCTTCGAAGTTTGGAGGCATTGGTTGGAGGGGGCTAAACATCAGATAGTGGTCCTGTCTGATCATAAAAACCTGGAGCATTTGCAGACTGCAAGGAAATTGAACCAAAGGCAAATTAGGTGGGCATTGTTCTTTTCCAGGTTTGACTTCAGAGTGCAATTTGTAGAGGGGAAGCAGAACTTGAGGGCTGATGCTTTGTCTAGGAAGCCTGAGTTTAAGACTGCTGAAATATCCTCTGAGCAAACCATTTTACCTGTTTCATTGTTAAATATGGTACAGGACAGGCAGGATCTTCATGACCAGGTGTTGTCCTCTCAAAAAGAGGATAGGTGGACGCAAGAACAGCTGATATTGCTCTCTCAAGATATGAGGACTATACTGCCTAATTTACAAGATGAGGACGGGGTACTATCACGTAATGGGCAGATTTTTGTACCGCTTGGTAAATTACGCTTGGAAATCATCTAAGCATATCATGATGAGCCAACTGCGGGACATTTTGGGAGATTTAAGACTGTACAAGCCATCACTCGTCATTACTGGTGGCCCAAAATGAGGCAGGACATTTTAAAGTACTGTGATAGCTGTGCTATTTGTCAGCAGTGTAAACATCCAGTGGGTCGACCTTGTGGTTTATTATCGCCTCTACCCGTCCCTGAAAAGCCCTGGCAGATTATTTCTATGGACTTCATTACTGATTTGCCTAGGGTGGGTGGATATACTTGTATTTGGGTGGTGGTTGATTTGTTTTCCAAGATGGCTCATTTTATTCCATGCTCTAAAGTACCGGCGGCTACTACTCTAGCCAAGTTATTTGTGCGCCATATTTTCCGTTTGCACGGTGCTCCAGAAGTTATTATTTCGGACAGAGCACCGCAGTTTGTGTCGCAATTTTGGAAGCAGTTCCATGCGCAACTTGGAACTAAGCTGAACGTCTCCACTGCGTTCCATCCGCAGACTGATGGGCAGTCTGAACGGGTAAATGGTCTGCTGGAACAGTATTTGCGCTGTTTTTGTTTACAGCAAGCTGGGGATTGGGTTCAATGGTTAATTGCACTGGCTTGCTCTCGGCGACACATAGCGCTAGCCAATACTCGCCTTTTGAAATTATGTATGGTTGCCATCCACGTGGGGTAGTAGCGCCTGCGCAGAATACAGTGTCGCCTGATCCAGTATATCATTCCAGTGAACTCAGGGCCTTGCAAGACGTTGCAAGGAAGCTTCTGCTGGAAGCTAAAGCAACGCAAAAATCACAAGCTGACAAACATCGTCGGCCTGGAGTGGAACTGAAGGAAGGGGATATGGTGTGGTTGTCTGCTAAGCACATCAGGACGCATGCAGGAAAATTTGGAGCTCGATTCTTAGGACCTTTCCCCATTGTTACCAAGATCTCTCCTGTGGCATTTAGATTGCGGTTACCTTCCACTCTGAAGGTTCATCCGGTGTTTCATCGATCTTTACTAAAACTGGACACGTCATCTAACCGGTCCTCAGTAGTTGCGGAGGTCTCGGATCCCACATTAATTCCGGTGGGAGGGGCCTTTGCGGGGAGGGATAGTGTTGTGACTGAGCCTTCGGGGATTATGGTTGATGGGGATGGAATTCGAAGAGGAAGAAAAAACCCTCGTGATGAGGGTTCACTGGAGGAGTTGCGCAGGAAGAGACTTAGAGAGCTATATGGGGGATCTTCTGAGGAAGATTCAGATGGGGAGATGGATGCTGAGGAACAGGTGGTGGCTGGGGAAGCGGGCACTGAATGGGCACAGCCACCGGAGATGTCTGGGGATTTGGGGTCTATGGATACTTCTGAACCTGGGGTTTCTGCAGGAGCTGATCCCAATTGGGATGCTTGGAGAAGGGAGGATGGTTCTTTAAGTGTTCATGGGGCTAAGTGTGGGCAGGATGATTGGGACTCCGACGAATTGCTAGGTACTCCAGATCCACGAGCTCTAGCTGTGTGGAGCTCAGACTCTGAATAGATTTGGGACACCTGGTGTTTGGGTGTGAGTGTTTGGTCACCCAGGAGGAAGGGGAATAAAATGGGAATGTTTGGCCACTGCACTTTGCGTGTGGCAAGGTGTTGCTGAGGCGCCATTGGGATCTCTGTGTTTCCATGAAGACTGGACTTGGATTATGATTTGAATCTGCTGTTATCACCTAGCTTGGCTCTCGCTGTGTCTTATCGTGGACCTGTTTTGGATGACTGCACCCTCTTCAGACCTTGGATCGGAATTTGACCTTGCTACTGCCTTCGCCCTGTGATTGATGACTACTATCGGCTTTTGACTCCTGGCTTGCTCTTTGGACACCGCTGTTATCTCCTGACCCGACCTTGGAATCCCGGACGACGTCTTTTCACCATCCTTTTGAAGCCTTCGGCTTTATCCACATTGTGGAAGCAGTCTACTGCATTCTTAGTTTGTTTGTTTGTTTCCTGACCAATTTGGTGTTTTCTTTTGGGAACTGTTCCTTGAAAACTACAGAGCCGGCTGGCAGGGCTTGGACTCAGAAAGTGCAGTTTGCACTAAGTTTGTTTAGCTTTGTTTTTACCTGCTTGTGTTGCTGAATTATATTTTTGTTTGAACTGCTCTTGAAGCACTGATAGTGAAGTGTTTCAAGGTTTTTTCTGTGTTAACATTACTTTTTGGATTATCTGCTGAATAAACTCTATTTTTGTTCGCTAATTGGCGTCTGACTCTTGACAGCTCCCACATCCAGAGAGCCCTGTAACCCCCCACCAATGATGGATCTGGGCCAAACATGGCACACATACCCAACATAGGTAGGTAAAGGTTTTCCCCTGACATTAAGTCTAGTCGTGCCTGACTCTGGGGGTTGGTGCTTATCTCCATTTCTAAGTCAAAGAGCCAGTGTTGTCTGTCAACACCTCCAAGGTCATGTGGCTGACATGCCATTATTTTCCCGCTAGGTTGACAGAAGCTGGGGCTAACAGCGGGAGCTCACCCTGCTCCCTGAATTTGAACTGCCAACGTTTTGGTCAGCAAGCTCAGCAGCTCAGTGGTTCAATCCGCTGCACCACTGAAGGCTCCCATGCCCAACATGACCAATCTAAAATACTGGTGGGATTTGGAGGTGGGGGTGGATGGCTACAGGATAATGGGAGTTCATCCACATTCAGAGTCTACTGTGGACCCCACTGATTACAGGTCTGGACCAAACGTGGCACACATACCCATCATTACCAACTTTAACTACTGATGCAATGTGGGGGCAATGACAGATAATCATGGAGTTGGATTTTACCCACTCCTTATGCATTTTCTAATGGGCTCATTCATAAAACCCAACCCAAGCAATTACTACTTCTAATAAATAGCAGTACACATTATCTAACCCAGGCATTGCTGAATACCTTACCTAGAAAATAATAAAAGCAGATTAGGCTCCACATGCTATGCAATGGTCAAAACCCTTTTGTTCTTTAGAAAGCATCTTGAGGGTCAAACAATTGAGAGTGATAGGACAGAAAGTATTTTACTCACATAGCTGTGAATGGATATTCCATAATATTTAGTATTCCCAGTCTCCTCCTGGCTCATTTTGTAACACACAAATGTGTTGGGACCCATTCATAATATATAGTTATAGCACTATGATTCCTCTTTACCATAACAATATCTTATAGGTCCCTGGGATTTAGAGAGCGCTAGTTGGGATTCTCTGAAAAAATTCCAGCTCCTCACCAGACCATAAAATGTGGGATTCCACAAGCTGTTATAGTGGAAATATAGGGTTTCAACAGAAAGAACATTTGCTTCTGGAAATCAGGTTTTTATTCTGTTCTCTCTTGTCGTGAACATAAAACTATAAAACAGTAGCTAGATTAAAGATCCCACCAAAAGCATGACTGAATCATTCCCTGTGGTCACAAGTGTCTGCACAGCAGGCTAATTATCTGATGGAATTAATCCTTTCTGGTCACTCATTCAGTTTTTAATTATAGGATAATGGGCAAACTTAAAGCTGTTAGTTGGCATTTTCACTGCTATATTTTAAGATTCATCGTATTTATCAGCACAAAGGTTTGGTGGAGTAGGGTGTTTTTTGTGTGTTATTTTTCTACAAATTCGCAAAGATAGAATCTGGCAAGCCTCGCTGTGAGGAAAGATCCATGGGGAAGTCACCTTCCTAGGAAAAATCTTGCTCTTCTGAAGGCAATGTTTCTTGAGAAAAGCTTAAGATACAGGTGGAGTATAGGCTCAGAGCATTTAGGGATTTGATATCAGCCCAAGGACTTGCTTGTATTATGCCTGGAATCCACATTAAAGCAAAAGAGTATTCTCAATGTCAATAAAAAGTATTACAGTGTGCCCTTGGTATCTGCTGGGCTTTGGTTCCAGGACTTCACATGGATGCCAAAATCAATGAATATTCAAGTCCCAAGTGATAACATGGGGTTCTTTGTATGAAAAGACAACATTCCAGCAGATAACAAGGGTCCACACTGCCTTCACAAACTATGAACAGGTTTCTTAGGGGGGAATGTAGCCTATATCCCTATTTCCCAGTCTCCATTTTGACCAGGCGTCATCACACTTTTTAAGCAGAGGGCCAGTCCACAATCCTCCAGACTATTGATGGGCCGAATTATTATTTGAAAAAAAAATGAAATAATCCTATGCACACTGCACATGTCTTATTTGTAGTGCAAAAACAACAACAATAAAAAAACAATGCAATATTTAAAAATAAAAACAATTTTAACCAACATAAACCTATCAGGATTTCAGTGGGAAGTGTGGACCTGCTTCTGGCCAATGAGATAATCAAGTGAATTAGGATTGTTGTTGTTGTGTGCCTTCAAGTCATTTCAGACTTTGGGTGAGCCTAAATCTAAAACTGAGGGCGTGGGCCGGGTAAATGACTTTGGAGGGCCGCATCTGGCCCATGGGCCTTAGTTTCGGGACCCCTGATTTTGACTGACTGGGGGGGGGGGGCTTTGTTTTGTTCAGATTGAGTTTCAATTTGCGTGCCCTTATTCAATCCATTACTGACGCCAGACAATAATTTAGAACTGAACCAACTTTCTTAGAGAAGTGAAAAAAGTATGTCTGTATCAATTTCTGTGGTGTTTTATCATTAGTAACTCAGAAAAATATCATGAAGAGGAACTCATGAGAGTTCCAGCAGAACCAGCAGAGACCCACGCCCACTTAGTCTGCAGTGTACATCATTCATCCCTGCAACAAAATCTATCTCTGTCTTGAGCCAAATTGAAATGGATCAAGATTATCTTTTTTCTTCAGGAATCTCTGGACCTGGGAAGCAATCACATGTTCTGTTATCTTGCCCAGAGCCAGTCCAACAATGAGGCGGTCGCTTCGGGCACAAAACATACAGGGGCACAGTCAAGACTGCTTTTTCTGTTGATTTGTTGTAAAACATGATGTTTTGGTGCTTAATTTGTAAAATCTTAATGTAATTTGATGTTTAATAGGCTTTTCCTTAATCCTTCCTTATTATCCAACATTTTCGCTTATCCAAAGCTTTTATTTTTCAGTGATTGTTTTTTTTGGGGGGAGGTGCCAAAATTCTGTTCGCCTACACTTGAAAAATACCTAGGGCCGGCTCTGATCTTGCCCCAATCTGAATGTTGAACATTGGCTTATATTTATTTTGAAGGGATCCAGAGAATATTTTTTCAATAGAGGCCTTATAGCTTCTGCTGTAACCCTGCCTTATTGTACAAATGCAGTTAATAGATGTATGAAGAATCAGGCATCCCTGTGAAGATGATGTGATCCTGGTGTCCATGGCTGCAGAAACACAGCTGGACATCGTTTGGACACTCCACTCTCCCTTGCCTGTATATGTGTGCACAGATGATAGGGAGATAAGTGTTTTGCATGGGAATAGAAGGGAAGACAGAGTGATGCCCATTAGGGGAGTGCACAATGCCCCAAAACCATACCCCCCCCACCCCCCGCAATTCAGTTAAGGCTTTGGCTGGGTCCTGCCTGGTCTGTTTTCAACAAACCAACAGCCGGGTTGCTGAATTTTCCCAAATCCTGAATTACCAAACTGATTTCTGCACATCCCTAATACTCATCCATACATTTTACAAGTTTGATGTGAGATCTCAGCCAATTCATAATCATGTGTTTACATAATTTATTTTATTATATCTCATTGTTGGGACTTACAGACATAATTGGGTTTACAAGGTCAAAGTGCTATGGCTTTATGATTAATTAGGATCTCGAATGACAACATCCATTGTCCACTCCCCTTAGATATCTCTATGCTGCCTGAAATGAGCTTCCATCATCATACTAGCTGGAGATAAAAGTGAATATCTCAGCTGTAATATATTGTGCTTTATCTCTTGCAATGCAAAGTATTTTGGGAATGTTGTGGTCTTCCATGGTCTATTAGCAAAAGACCTCTATTTTGTAGAAATGATCATCATACTAGCTGGAGATAAAAGTGAATATCTCAGCTGTAATATATTGTGCTTTATCTCTTGCAATGCAAAGTATTTTGGGAATGTTGTGGTCTTCCATGGTCTATTAGCAAAAGACCTCTATTTTGTAGAAATGCAAAAGGTAGAGCTCATTTGTTCACATGGATCAAGTATTCTTCCTTTTAGAACTATCCTTGCAGTGGGCCTGTGAAGACTGTCACAATGAGAGTCGATACTCCATCTCTGGATATGCGTAAATGTCTAGAAATGTAGCTCCCTGATTTTTAAATAAACTTTGTATGTTTTTATTCTATCTACTGAATTCCATTGTACTGATTTTTCAAATTATTACACTTTAAACTGCCTTCCTAGATGTCATGATGTAAGGTAAACAGCCTTATATGAAAGTTCAGCATGAAATACTGAGAGACTGTTAAAAAAAGTTCACAGCAATTAAAGACTACATTTTATTTTAATATGCAGACAGTGTAGATTAAGAGAGAGAGATGTTTATCAATTAACTTTCCTTATTTGTGATTATTTAAAACCTAAGTAAAAGCAGCAAGAACAAAAAAAATTATACAAAGAATTCTGCAGCGGAATTATCTGCTGATTGTTCTGGGCCAGCTCCTGGAGGCAGCGAATGCCTCTACTTCATTATTCATTGTGTGTACTATCCGGCCCAATTCTTCCTTGGCTTAATGGCTCTGTCTAGACCTAGATGTGCTTGTCAGTAGGATTATCTGAAGTGCTTTTGTACTAGTTTTCCTGGCCAGCTTGAGCAGCTTGCCTTGATGATACCGTAAATCTATTTAAAATCAAGAAGGGATTAAAAATAAATAAAAAAACAACAACAATTATGAGAAACATAAATAACGATCTGGCCTAAGTTACTGGCAATACTCAGAGGAGTATGAAAAAAGAGCCACAGGGTGTCAGGGTTTCATTCACTGCAGTGTCATGCTGTTATATCGCAGAAAATCTTCAGTTTGCATGATTTAAAACAGCTTTATGATTTCACCCTTCAGCAACTTTCCCCTATTATCACCTGGTATGTATTCAGTGTTTAAAAGCCTGTATGACGACCAGGAATAGGCATGACCAAATTATTATATTATGGCAGCAATCTTGTTTGTGACATATAAATGAACAAGTCATGCTAGGTATGTGACATAAAATATTCACCATAATTTAGCAGACATAACCCAAAGAGAGCAGCCAATTCAATGCATGGCAAAGTTGTGCATTGCTATTGTGCATTATGGTTGTGCATTGAACATTGCAACTGTGTATTTCATAACAATATCCAAGAAGTATGAATCACACACTATAGGCAAACTGGCATCACGGCTGGACCATCACCAAAGATGATGCTCCTTGTCTCATTTTGCCTTGTGCATCCTGTTGTCAGTTTGCGTCTCCTCCTGATTATCTAAGGGAGTATAACATAACTGGCCGAAATGTTCTAAAGCAGTGGTTCTCAACCTGGGGTCCTTAGATGTATTTGGCCTACAACTCCCAGAAATCCCAGCCAGTTTACCAGCTGTTAGGATTTCTGGGAGTTGAAGGCCAAAAACATCTGGGGATCCTTGGAAGCTATGCAGGGTCAGCCCAGTTTACTATTTGGATAGGAGACCAATGTAATCCAGAGGTGTTAGGCTGTATTTCAGAGGAAGGAAGCGGCAAATTTACCTGAGTATCCCTTTGCCCAAGAATGCAATAATGAAGTCACTATAAGTCAACAAGTGATTTGAAACAAATACACACACCCCATACCTTACTCTCCAACTGTCCCACTATAGGAGTCTCTTCTTCCCAGTTTCTCAAATTTCCTTGGCATATTTTAGAAGCGGAGGCAAAATTTTACTTCACCTTACTTTGTTACCTTTGAAATGTAACTCTGTTCTCCCCTTTTTGTTTAAAAGGTAACTTACAAATAACCAAGTAGTTTAATCCATTGCTTCCTATCTTCAGTCAAAAGCCCTAACTATCTTCTTTGTCTGAAGAACATGCATGGCATTTGCTGGAAAATCACACATGCATAAACGTTTCAATTACTCTAATTGCTGTACTGCCGATATTGACTGGCTGTATCAAGTTCTACATTAGTGCAATTCTCTCATTAAGCTGACTGTGCAGGCTGCCAACAGAAGGCAGCAAAGAGGGGAGCCCAGAGCCTGGGAAATCCATTTGGAGGATTTTGAGATTTTATGTCTTTTCCACCCCCCCCCCCCCCCCCGTCAGTATAAACTTGCTGGAAGAGATTTTTTGGCAAAAAGCAATTTGTGCTATTAAGATAAAATGTTTTATAAGGCACCCTGCAAGTTTATGTACACATATTTATCCATATGCTTCAATCTTTTAGCATAATAAAATGTTAATTTCAGTTCTATCTATCTCAGCTCAGAAAAGTAGCCATACTGACTGGGGGATTCTGGGTAACTTTGCATGTTTTACAAATATATTGTTATTGTATGCAAATATTTTTGCTAGATCAGATTTTTATCTATTCGTGCCGTTACCAATATCAACAAAAGAAACAAGCTATCTCAGAGCAAGAGCAATGCTTCCTAAAATTATATTATCTTTTCCAGGAATGGATGAAAAATCCATAGCAGAGAACTTTCCAGTTCTGCTTTTTTTTAAAAAAGGGAAACTTGGTACATACATGCAAATATGTACATACAGAGACTAGGCATGAGTGAAAAAAATCATAAAAGTCATTAATCGTAATAAATTCGTTAATCGTATTAATATTGAACTGGGTTCTGACGTGGTTTGGTGCTTCGGAATTAACCTTCCAATTCGAAGCATTGGTGCCCATGCCTCAAAATACTTTTGGATAACCTTCGGATATATGAGAAAGTGTTTTAATTCAACCAACCGTTGCTGTTCAGGAGAGAAATCCCCTTCCCATCCTGGAGTGGTTGGTTTCTATGGGGCTCTTAAACCGGCTTGCAGAAGCAGAGAAAGCGGAGGGAGATTCACTCCTTTGCAAAGGGTTGCAAGCGGAGGGAGGGAGCCTCCCTATTGCTATTCAGGAGACAAATTCCCTTTCCCATCCTGGAGTGGTTGGTTGCTATGGGGCTCTTTAAACCAGCTTGCAGAAGCAGAGCAAGCTGCTTGCAAAGTGTTGCAAGCGCTCTTTGCAAGGAGCATTGGTGGCTGGCTGGCTGGCTGGCTGGCTGCTGTTGCTATTCTCCCCTTTCCCGTCCTTGGGTGGTTGGTTGCTATGGGGCTCTTTAAACCGGCTTGCAGAAGCGGAGGGAACCTGGATTTGCAACCTCTGCAGGATCCTGCCTGTCTCTTCAGGGCTCCCTCTTAGCGTGGTGCTGGGACAGAGCCCAACGAAGCCCTGCTGGAAGTAGCCCTGATGGGCTCCAGTGAACTTTATCTTAGCAGCATGCCAGCAGCATGCTAGGATGGAGAAAAACAGTAACAAAACCCTGTTTTTCTATTTTTAATCTTAAGATGATGCATTTTCAGATATGGTGCAAGTTCTTTCTGTGAAGCGAGAATACTAGCAGTATTATCCCATAAATAATCATGGCATGCATTATATCTATATTTCAGACAACAGTTTACAGTGATATTACAAGGAATAGAAATATATACTCCTATTAACTGTGTAGAGATGAGATAAATTGGCAATCAATAAAGTAAGCAAGCAATAATAAAATCAGAAGTGTTATAAAGTGTCAATTCCTTTAGCAATCATTTAAATTGGCTCTATAATAATTTTGAAATGTTCATGCAGAGTGAGGGCAATGGTTAACTAAGATCTGAATCTATTTCTCTCTTTTATGGGATAGGAGGGTTTGTATTAAGTCAGAATTGTCTTTGCTAATTCTCAGTGATCTTGTTGCATGTCCAGATGTACATTGTAATTATGGCCACTGCACGACCTGAGTTAGTTGTAATCCACCACAGCAATGGTTTCTACAATACTCCTCCAAATCAGAGAGAAGCCAGGAAAGGACACTGATGATCCACCAGTCATCTGTGTCCATAGTGACAATGACAGATCCAAGAGCCCCTTCCCCCAATACTATGGACTTGATTCTTTAGAGGAAGTGCAACAGTGTGAATACTATGGAACTAGAAAGATAATATACCCACAAGGAGCATCTCTGTCTTGGTAGGACTCATCCAGTAAGGTGAGTCCTGCCAATTGTGCCACGTGCTGCTTCATCTATAATATAGCAAGTTGTCGTGGAAAAACAGTTAAGAAAAAGAGGCAAAAGAAGAGACAGGAAAAGAAGAACAGCTTTGGGTGGGATGAAGCAAATTAGCAGGGATGAGAAAGATTCAGAGAATCAGATAATTCAAACAGATCAAGAAAGAAAGAGAGCAATGAAGTAAGAATCCTGAGAGTTCAAGGAGCACATTGCTCAAAAAGACAGTGAAGAAACTGCAGTGAAGGAGGGAGTGGCAGAAAAAAGAAGCCTTGGCAGGGATGAAGCAAATTAGAAGAGTCATCATGTTCATAATTAGGGTGTACAATGTATGGGTTAGCATTCAATACATGTTCTGCTCCATTACCCCCCTTTCAATCATTGGGACATGTATAAAATTGTTTTTGTTAGTAATACTAACTTAGTATAGCTACAAAATTTTGACTGGAGTATAGAATCATAGAATCATAGAATAGCAGAGTTGGAAGAGACCACATGGGCCATCCAGTCCAACCCCCTGCTAAGAAGCAGGAAATCGCATTCAAAGCACCCCCGACAGATGGCCATCCAGCCTCTGCTTAAAAGCCTCCAAAGAAGGAGCCTCCACCACGGCCCCGGGGAGAGAGTTCCACTGTCGAACAGCTCTCACAGTGAGGAAGTTCTTCCTGATGTTCAGGTGGAATCTCCTTTCCTGTAGTTTGAAGCCATTGTTCCGTGTCCTAGTCTGCAGGGCAGCAGAAAACAAGCTTGCTCCCTCCTCCCTATGACTTCCCTTCACGTATTTGTACATGGCTATCATGTCTCCTCTCAGCCTTCTCTTCTGCAGGCTAAACATGCCTAGTTTTTTAAGCTGCTCCTCATAGGGCTTGTTCTCCAGACCCTTAATCATTTTAGTCGCCCTCCTCTGGACGCTTTCCAGCTTGTCAACATCTCCCTTCAACTGTGGTGCCCAGAATTGGACAGAGTATTCCAGGTGTGGTCTGACCAAGGCAGAATAGAGGGGGAGCATAACTTCCCTGGATCTAGACGCTATTCCCCTATTGATGCAGGCCAGAATCCCATTGGCTTTTTTAGCAGCCGCATCACATTGTTGGCTCATGTTTAACTTGTTGTCCACAAGGACTCCAAGGTCTTTTTCGCACACACTGCTGTCAAGCCAGGCGTCCCCCATTCTGTATCTTTGATTTCCATTTTTTCTGCCGAAGTGAAGTATCTTGCATTTGTCCCTGTTGAACTTCATTTTGTTAGTTTTGGCCCATCTCTCTAGTCTGTCAAGATCGTTTTGAATTCTGCTCCTGTCTTCTGGAGTGTTAGCTATCCCTCCCAGTTTTGTGTCGTCTGCAAACTTGATGATCGTGCCTTCTAACCCTTCGTCTAAGTCGTTAATAAAGATGTTGAACAGAACTGGGCCCAGGACAGAGCCCTGCGGCACTCCACTTGTCACTTCTTTCCATGATGAAGACGACGCATTGGTGAGCACCCTTTGGGTTCGTTCGCTTAGCCAATTACAGATCCACCTAACCGTAGTTTTGTCTAGACCACATTTAACTAGTTTGTTTGCCAGAAGGTCGTGGGGGACTTTGTCGAAGGCCTTACTGAAATCCAGGTAGGCTACATCCACAGCATTCCCTGTATCGACCCAACTCGTAACTCTATCGAAAAAAGAGATCAGATTAGTCTGGCATGACTTGTTTTTGGTAAATCCGTGTTGACTATTAGCAATGACCGCATTTGTTTCTAAGTGTTCGCAGACCACTTCCTTAATGATCTTTTCCAGAATTTTGCCTGGTATTGATGTGAGGCTGACCGGACGGTAATTGTTTGGGTCGTTCTTTTTTCCCTTCTTGAAGATAGGGACCACATTCGCCCTCCTCCAATCTGCTGGGACTTCTCCCGTTCTCCAAGAACTCTCGAAGATAATTGCCAGTGGTTCTGAAATAACTTCCGCTAGTTCCTTCCGTACTCTTGGATGTAGCTGATCTGGCCCTGGGGACTTGAATTCGTTTAGAGTGGCCAGGTGTTCCTGGACAACTTGTTTCCCTATTTGGGGTTGGATTTCCCCCAATCCTTCATCCATTCCATATTGCTGAGGTGAAGATGGCTTTCTTTTTGTGAGAAGACCGAGGCAAAGAAGGCATTAAGTAGTTCTGCCTTTTCCCTGTCCCCTGTCGCCATCACCCCATCTTCTCCTTGCAATGGCCCTATCGCCTCCTTTTTCTTCCTTTTTCTACCAACGTAAGCAAAAAAGCCTTTTTTTGTTGTTTTTTATGTCCCTGGCAAGCCTGAGCTCATTTTGCGCTTTAGCCTTGCGAACCTTTTCCCTACAGGTGTTGGCTATACGTTTGAATTCTTCTTTGGTGATTTCTCCCCTTTTCCACTTCTTGTGCATGTCACTTTTGAGCTTTAGCTCAGTTAGAAGTTCTTTGGACATCCATTCTGGCTTCTTTGCACTTGTCTTATTTTTCTTCTTTGTTGGCACTGTTTGCATTTGCACCTTGAGTATTTCACTTTTGAAAAACTCCCATCCATCCTTAACTCCCTTGTTTTTTAATATCGGCGTCCATGGAATGCCGCTCAGTAATTCCTTCATTTTTTGGAAGTCAGCTCTCTTAAAGTCCAGAATGCGTGTTTGACTTGTCTTAGTTTCAGCATTCCTTTGTATTGCAAACTGCAGGAGCACATGGTCACTTGCCCCTAAGGATCCAACCACTTCAACTGTATTGATCAGGTCTTCCACATTTTTTAAGATTAGATCAAGAGTTGCTGATCCCCTTGTTGCCTCTTCTACCTTCTGGACCATAAAATTATCTGCAAGGCAAGTGAGGAATTTGTTGGACTTTGTACTCTTGGCTGAGTTTGTTTTCCAGCAGATATCGGGATAATTGAAATCGCCCATGACTACTATATCTCTTCTTTGTGCCTGTTTGGTCAGCTGTTGACAGAAGGCTTCATCAAGTCCTTCATCCTGACTTGGAGGTCTGTAGTAGACACCCACGACAAGATCTTTTTGAGTCCCGGTTCCCTTGATTCTTATCCAGATGCTTTCAAGCTGGTTTCCCGGATTACAGTCTTGCATTTCTTCTGCAACGTAACTGTTTTTGACATATAAAGCTACTCCCCCTCCTCTCCCCTTTGTTCTATTTCTGTGAAAGAGGTTATAGCCCTCAATGGTTAAATTCCAGTGATGGGAGTCATCCCACCAGGTTTCAGTGATGCCTATGACATCGTATGTGTGGTGCTGTGCTAGGAGTTGGAGTTCGTCTTGCTTATTTCCCATGCTCTGAGCATTAGTGTAAAGACATGTAAGCCCCTGTGACCTCCCCTTGAGCTGTTTATTTGGGATTATTGTGCTCTCTGTACTTGGTCCTTGCTGTGTTTGTGCAGCCCTCCGTTTAGCCTTTTGGCGGTTCCCTGTGGTCGTGGGTAATATAGTGTTCGCCAGGCTGTTGTTCCCCTCCCCCAGTGGATCTAGTTTAAAGTGCACCTGATGAGGTTTGTGAGTCTGTGTGCAAAAAGATGTTTTCCTACTTGTGTGAGATGCACCCCATCACTTGCCAGTAGGCCATCCTCCTGGAAGAGTAGACCATGGTCAAGGAATCCAAAATGCTCCTCTTGACACCATTTTCTGAGCCAGTTATTGACCTGTACTATTTTTCCGGCCCTTGTAGAGCCGTGTCCTACAAAGTGGAGGAGGGATGAAAAGATCACATGTACATTATACAGTTTTAGCTTTGTTCCCAGAGCTCGAAAATCATTTGTGATCTTTTGAAAAGTATGCCTAGCGGTGTCATTGGTACCTACATGAATTGGTACCTACAGTAGTTGCACTGTATTCCAAGGGTTAAGCTTTTAAGGCTGTATAGAGGTGTCAAAGATGTAATGTCTTGAAAGCAAAAAGTTTGGGAAGTTCTGCATCTATTTATAAAAAGCTTGAAAGCAAAAAACTTGGGAATTTCTCTGCTTGTTTTGAAAGATCAGTCTGCTTCATTACTTGCCTGCCTGCCTGTTTTCTCCCTGTCAATGTTTTCCAAATGGTCGGCAATAATAAATTTTGGGCACATTCAGGAAATTGTCAAATTCCCATTCCACCTTATATCATGGGACAATAAGCAGGCACATTGGAAGATAAATAGTAGTTTGCATAATGTTAGTATTCAGCAGCATGCTGAAATATACATTTTTTCTTATAGTGCAACCATCATGTCACAATTTCGTGTTGATGTATGCCTTGTAAGCATGATGTAGGAATTCAGCTGTGAAATTTGAAGTAGGTAGCACTTCAAAAACAGTATAGGGTTGGAACTTTCATGTTTTGCTGTATTCTGTTTGGATGCTTTGTGAGATCAATTTATTCTGCTCAGATTTTTTTATGCCATAGTAGCAGGGACAGAAATGTTTTGTATGGACTTCTAATACAAATTGTTCTTCTTTTCCTATTACACAGCTGGTTTAGCTGGTTTCACTTGAGAGAAATTGAGAAGCTCTAGGACTGATGGTGCTACTGCTGGAAACACCCTTCTTTTTGCCACCAAACCCTTGAAACATCAACTGCCAACAATTTGTTGAGGAGCAGGAAACATTCTGCCTTCAAAAATATGTATTGTTCATCCAAATGTTAATGTGAGGAAAGAGATAGTGAACCAGTGAGTGAGACTTCTGAGGTTCAAGGTGATAGGCATGCCCTCAACCAATGTTTCTGATCCTAGAATGACATATTCACTTTTTCTCTATGTATATAAAAGCTGTTCAGCAGTAGAACTCTCTGCCTTAGAGTGTGGTGAAAACTCCTTTCTTAGAAGCTTTTAAACAGAGGATGGATGGCCATCTGTCTAGGGTGCTTTGATTGTGCTTTTCTTGCATGGTAGGGGATTGGACTAGATGACTCATGTGGTCTCTTCCAACTCTATTATTCTATGATTCTATATGTTTATATGACTAAGAGACTTATACCATATATGTTCAGAGACATTCTCTTTCTTATAAATTCATTTGCTCCAGCTCTGGTCCTCCAGATGTTTTGGACATCAATTCCTAGGATCCTCAACTAGCTTATCCAATGATCAGAAATTCTGGGAGCTGAAGTCCAAAAGACATGAAGGACCAAAAATTGGGCATCACTGGTGTAAGGAATGATCTTTTAAAGAGTCCTCATGAGAAGCCACCATCTTTTTTTCATCTGAAACAGACTGCGCAGCTGCCGATCATGGTTTCTTTTGGCTTCTGTTCGGGAACATGCAGACTGCAGAAAGGTTTCCATGTGAGTCCTGCCTGTTGAGCCAATCAGAATAGAACAAAGCCATGATGCCTCTTGCCCAAGATAGGTTTATATAAACAGAGTAAGCGCCTCCATTTCTCAGTTGCTTCCTGGCTCTAGGAAAACGCAGATCAATTGTGCTTCAGTACAATTACCGCTTGCAGCTTTAGTTTTTGGTTTGGATTGGCCTTCCACAAGCATTTTGGCTCCAAAAGAAATAGCATTAGCAACAGCCAATCTATTTCTTTGAAACTAATTTTATTATTTGATATTCCTTTATTTTCTTGATTATTTAGTGGGACTGGGAGTTGGAAGTGTAGGTGGGTGGGTGCATATTTGAAGACTTGGGAGAAAAAGCATCTCTTAGGTGGGTGCGTGTTTTTTTGAATCAGTGAAACTGATGACCTGCTCTGAGCTGCTATAAGACTTAAAATAATAATACTGCTCCAAAAACATTGGTTTTTTTTTTCCAAACATAGCTAGCTTTCCCACAATAGATTTTTAAATGTTTTCTTCCAGTGGATTATACTGGAGTGTTTTCCTAATAAGGGGACATGTTGCTTGCTTGCTTGTTGATGGTTTGCTGGCCTCTTTCAATATGTTGTGAGAACAAGAAATGCAAAAGCTTTGGAAAAAGTTGCTGTTGTCTTTTTTATTAGTAAAAAATGTATGATAGTAAGCTGTGTGATGTGGAAGTCTTGCATCTTTGACATTTGGCAGGAAGGAATGGTGCCCTGCTGCTGCTCCCGGAGAAATTACAGGGCGGGGCCGGTGGGGACACCTTTTTTTGGGAATTTTTAAAAGATTTTATTTCTAGCAAATTAAGGATTTCCTAAAAATCAGGGGATGACCCAAAGATTATGAAACTTGGAGGTTAGCAGTGGTAAATGTGTCCTCCAAGTGTAGCCATTTTTATTCTGATAGCCCTACAAACGATGGGAAGAGAAGTGCCTGGGAAGCCCCCAATTGCTGCCAAAATGCGATTTTCCCACATTTTTCAGGTGCAAACCTGAAAACGTTTTTTGGACACCAGCCATTTTTGGGAGGCTTGCAAAAATGGATCCACGGGTCTGCCAAAATTTGGATACCAAAAAATGGATTCTAATTCAACTGAATTGTACAGCCCGATCGGCTGCTGCTGCTGCTACTGCTATTATTACTACTACTACTAATAATAATAATCATAATAATACATTTCACACCACCTTAACTGCCACGACTCAGTGCTATGGAAACATGGGAGTTGTAGTTTTACAAGGTCTTGAGTCTTGGCCTTCACTGGTAAAGAGTGCTAGTGCCTCAACAAACTACAACTCTCATGATTCCATAACATAGAATGGCAGTTAGTGGGGTTAAACTGCAGTCATTCTACATTGTAAATGCACCCTTTATCAATGTTTGTTTTGTCCATAGGCACCCATTTTGCTATCTGTTATAATAAAACTACACCTCCCAGAATTCTTTGCATGAGTGGAGACATTGTTTACAATTGTGTGGTGCTATACCTCTTATTGCCTCATTGTCTGAAGGAAGGAAGGATGAAAAATATAGACAAGCAAGCTGAAGGGAAGACTATGGAAAGGCAACAACTGGGTCCTCATGCCATTATTCACCATCAAATTTAGAAGTTTTTTTAAAAGCAACATTATTATTAATACTTTTTTTCTTCAGATTGGCTGTCAATCACATCAGCCTCCATCCCCCCCACCCCTTCCTACCCAGGAGTGATGAAGTGTTACAATTAATAAAATGGACAGAATCATCTAACATTTCCCAAATTTATCCAAAGGTTTTGATTTGTTAATGCTTTGGAAGGGCCCTTCCTGCATTTTATTTTGGTGGTTCATATCTCCAAATTGGGGCCTCTGGTGGTGCAGCAGGTTCAGCTGCTGAGTTGCTGAACTTGCTGACTGAAAGGTTGGTTGTTTGAATCTGGGAAGCAGGGTGAGCTCCCACTGTTAGCCCCAGCTTCTTCCAACCTAGCAGTTCAAAAACATGAAAATGTGACTAGATCAATAGGCACCACTCTAGCAGGAAGGAAACAGCGCTCCATGCAGTCATGCCACCCACATGACCTTGGAGGTGTCTATGGACAATGCCAGCTCTTCGGCTTAGAAAAGGAGATGAGCACCAACTCCCAGAGTCGGACACAACTAGACTTAATGTCAAGGGAAAACCTTTACTGTTATCTATCTCCATAGTGCCAAAACTTTTTGAAATCCAAAATGATGTCTAGAATTTTGCACACCTCTAAGTCTGAGAGCAAGCATTTAAGTTTCCCATCTTAAAGGCATACACAGTCCAGAGGCAGTTTCATTGTGATCTAGGTGTGAAATTCAACTGCTACTGCCAATAGGTTCTGTTTATGGGTTGAGGAAGCAGCAAATATCCTCAGGGAGTAAATATCCTTGACCAGAGAAGATGAGCTAGATACACTTGTGGAGTGATGCCATTAGGATTGTCTTACATTTCCCTTCATAGCCAGATATGTTCTCTAGATTGAGACCTGTTGATTTTACTATCAATATGCCTTTTATAAGCACCATTAAAATTATGCATCATCAAACATTGGAAAGGATATCTTTTGGATTAAAGCCCAAAAATATATCAGTATCCATTTCATAATCTCCCAATGCAGGGATTTATGCCAATTTATCCTAGCTCCATTGATATCAGATCTCAGCCCTTTCCAGACTGGATCTTTAAACTGGAAGATCAAACTGGAACTGGAATCAGTTTGCTAATTTACTTTCCTGCCTGCCAATCTTTATTTCCTAGTTAGGCAAAATTAAAACAACAGCATTTTCAAGAGATCCATTCTGTTTTTCCGACAGCAAGATTCACTCAAAATATTAAATATATACACCCAGCCATTGGTCTTTGAAAATAAATGGTTCCATTAGGTACATTTCAATCCATTTTAATTACATTTTGCAGCATCTTCAAGTAAGTTTTTCACAACACTTACAACAAGCGCCACTTACGATATCCATTTCCAAAGAGAAAGGAAATACGGACATTTTGTGGGGAGGATGACTCTTATCTTTCATATTAATTTTGCTGCTGAGTGTGCTACATATAAGGGTGTGACCAGGCTTATAAAACATTTACAATAACATGTGGTCTTAAAAGTATTTACAGTAGTAGATACAGGTGTGACTGGGTTTTCTTTTTAAAATGTATTTTGTTACTGAGGTATCATTACCATAGCAATAAAGAAAATTAATTCTGAGCATCTTGAAGGATATTATGGCAGAAGGGAAGAAAGACATGTTGGAGATGGAGATAATTTGGCAATTCTTAGTTTTAGATGTGTAAAGTGAAATAGATGCATCCTTTTGCATTTGAACTTCTCTGAATTCTTGGTGAAGTTTATTGGTTAGAAGTTGTATACAAATGAAAAGGAAGAGAAAAACCATACAAAAAATGTAGCACTTGGAAGAAGTTTATGTATAAATTGTGGTGCTCATTTTTTTAAAAAGACCTCAGTCTGAAATGGAAATGGATCTGAATCAATTTAAGATTGGGAGAAAGAGTAATGTAGAGAAATGGCAATTGATGGATTTGTCTGCCTGTGTTAAAATCATGTAGCAATAAAGCAAGAATAAAAAACCCAACCCAATAAAGCATCAATTATAGTGAGCTGAAACCAAAAATAATATCTAAGACAGCATTATAGCTAAACCAATATATTATTTATTTCACTTTTAGACCATCCAATTACGGGTGTGCTGTAGGTAAAGCAGAATACCTTAAAATATAAACTATGAACAATGAAACAATCAGTAAAGTCAGCATACAATAAAAAGACAGAACCAGTATTTCATGTTAAAAGATTACAACATGTAAAACTAAAGTGAAAATAGAAGGGTCCATTAAAGCAATAAATATAATTCTTAAAATGCCTGAGAGAACAACAAAACATTCACTAACAAAAAAAAAATCATTGCATTTTTGTTGAGCAAGCCTTTTCTTAAAGGGCATTGTACTGGAATGCTACCCGCCTTAATGTATTTGGCAGAAGCAACTGGAGAAAGGTTGTGGATTGCGACCTTAGGATCTGATAGATTGGTATGGAAGAAAATGCTTCTTTGTGATAATCTGGCTTCATTCTATTTAGGACATTTAAATGATAAAACCAGTACACAAAATTCAACTCTGAAATGTTATTGTACCCATTAGAGATGTCAATTTACTGACAGAACATAATCCATAGCATGATTGTCCACTATGCAAATAAATCTTTTGGCCATTGCATGCAGTTTGACGCTAGGTTCAAATCATCTGCACAACAAAACCATTTACTTCAATACAAATTTGAGTATCAGAGCATTAATGAGCCAATGTGATTATGAAAAGTTGGAAAAATCCTTCCATAATCTACAGATTTACAGCACTATAAAATATTATCTGTCCAAATTTCAATCTGGTTTTGGGAGAAGGCCCCTGAATGATATTATTTTGTTTCTGGAGTGGCATTAAGGCTTCTCCAGATCTTCTCTTCAACAGGTGTGGAATAAGTATAGCCAGGACAGGAAGCCCAGTTCCATCCAAAGGATGCCCAGTTCCATCCAGGCTGTTATTGCTTCAAATGATGATGGAACAATATATTTTAAATTTGTGACAGAATAGCCAATAGCATTTGGTCAACTTATTTCAAGAAGAAACGTAGTTTTTTTTTTGGGGGGGGGGGGCAGAATCAGTGAAAAAACAAAGCTAATACCTGACAGAAGTCTAATCTGGAGAAATTCGCCAAATCTACCTACAAAGTTCTCAGGAAAGAGGAAGGCAAGAGAGTGTGTGCAGTGAAAATTCACTAGAAAGCAAGGGAAGGATATGAATGTAATTGTAAACTAGGAAGAAGAGCAGGTTTGGGAATATTAGCCATTTCAAGAGAAGTTGATAGTAGTTGATGGTAGCAGTGCTACTGGTAGGATCTCGAATGTCAGACAAACTATTGCTGAAGAGCCAGACTAAATGTGCCAAACAGCTATTAAGTGTGTGTATGTGTGTGTGTGTGTAGGGGGGGGGGGGGCTACACTGAAAGAGAATATGTTAAAGCCAACAGCAATGGCACCATATTTAACACTTATTAGTGCTGCACAGCAGAAGGCACACCTTTTTGAATGTCTTTTACCATGAAAACTCTATAATGAGATCATCCAAAATGAAACAAGAGATAGTGCCAGAATATATCACTCTGAGGTCTGAAGAAAGCTACTGGGATACAGAAGAGCACAGTTATGCATGGCACTTTGGCTAACAATGCAACTAGGCTTAAGCTCAAAGGATGACAAGCTCAGAGGTGAAAACAAAGTGGAAAGGTGACCAACATATATTATAGGAACATGGAATGCGAGAAGCATTCATCAAGGAAAGTTAGACAAAAAATGGAATGCCCAGGAATTGCACTACTTTGAATGAGCGAGCTAAAGTGGCATTTTGAGTTAGATAATTACAAACTGTTTTTCACAGGAAATGAAAAACTGAAGTGGCATTTAGGAGAGATGTAGCAAAAGTAATCAAGGAATATAATGCAAAGTCCAACTGAATCATATCAATAAGGCCTCAGGGAAAGGCCATCCATATAACTGTAATCCAGGTTCATGCTCCAGCTACAGGAATAGAAGAAACTGAATGATTCAATGCTGGAGTCAAAGAAGAAATTATTATCACAACAAATAGCTATGTTAGTAATCATAGGTGATTTGAATGCTAGAGCAGCATCAAGGACTATGGGAAAAGTTGGCCTAAGATCAAGAAATGAGGGGGAAGCGTGAATGGACAGCAGTTTGTTTATTGCAAACATATTCTTCAAGCAACCAAGCATGGACATCACCTGATGACTAATATAGAACACAGATAGACTAAATCATTGGAAGCAGCAGATGGGGAATATCTATTCTCTCTGCAGAAAGAAGACCAAGAGTGGAATGTGGCACAGATTATGAAGTATTGATCTCAAGCAGCAGAATAAAGGTAATAATGGACACTAAAGCAACCATATAAAACAGTGAGTCCTGCCAAAAATATATAGTCTAAAAATGTGTATGCATGCACACAAGTGCACATCTGTATATATACACACAGAGACACAGAAGGGATAATGAAAATATAAAACTATACAATTCAGTTGTGAAACAAATTATCCAAAATACAAAAGTGATATAGTATAAAGCAAACTGACAAATTAATATACTAAAACATAAAATATTATAAAACAATATGAAACTAAAATTCAAAAACTTTTGGAAATAGCAAGGATTTTAAGAGATTTAGAATAATTGAATAATAGAGTTGGAAGAGACCACATGGACCATCTAGTCCAACCCCCTGCCATGCAGGAAAAGCACAATCAAAGCACCACTCTCTGAGGCAAAGAGTTCCAGTGCTGAACAGCTCGTACGGTCAGGAAATTCTTCCTAATGTTCAGGTAGAATCTTCTTTCCTGTAATTTGGACTCATTACTACGAGTTTCCAGGGCAGCAGAAAATAACCCTGCTCCCTTTTCCTTATGACATCCTTTCACATATTTATATATGGCTACCATGTCTCCTCTCAACCTTCTCTTCTGCAGGCTAAACATACCCAGCTCTTTAAGACGCTCCTCATAGGACATGGTCTCCAGACCTTTGATCATTTTAATTGACCTCCTTTGAACGTCTTCCAGCTTGTCAATATCTCTTTTCAACTGTGGTGCCGACAACTGGACATAGTACTCCAGTTGAGATCTAACCAAGCAGAATAGAGAGGCACCATGCCTTCCCTCGATCTAGACACTAGACTCCTTTTGATGCAGTCCAAAATCCCATTGACGTTTTAAGCTGCTGCATCACACTGTTGACTCATGTTCAACTTGTTGTCCATGAAAACTCCAAGATCTTTTTCACATGGACTGTTCTTGAGCCAGGTGTTACCCATTTTGTATCTTTGCGTTTCAATTTTTCTGCCAAAGTGTAGTATCTTGCATTTGTCCTAGTTGAATTTTATTTTGTTGGCTTTGCCCCAGCTCTCTAATGTGTAAAGGTCATTTTGAGTTCTGATCCTGTCCTCTGAAGTATTAGCTTTCCCTGCCAATTTGGTATCATCTACAAACTTGATAAGTATGCCCTATAAACCTTCATCTAAGTAATGAATAAAGATGTTGAACAGTACTGGGCCCAGGATCAAACTCTGCAGCACTCTACTAGTCACTTCTTTCCAGGATGAAGAGGAACCATTGATGAGCACTCTTAGGGTTCGGTCACTTCAAGAAAGGAAAAAAAATGACCCAAAGAATTATCATCCAGTCAGCCTCACGTCAATACCAGGCAAGATTCTGGAAAAGATCATTAAGGAAGTGGTCTGCGAACACTCCAGAAGACAGGAGCAGAATTCAAAACAATCTTGACAGATTAGAGAGATGAGCCGAAACTAACAAAATGAAGTTCAACAGGGACAAATGCAAGATACTCCAGTTCAGCAGAAAAAATGGAATGCAAAGATACAGAATGGGTGACGCCTGGCTCGACAACAGTACATGTGAAAAAGATCTTGGAGTCCTTGTGGACAACAAGTTAAACATGAGCCAGCAGTGTGATGCGGCTGCTAAAAAAGCCAATGGGATTTTGGCCTGCATCAATAGGAGTATAATGTCTAGATCCAGGGAAGTCATGCTTCTCCTCTATTCTGCCTTGGTCAAGCCACACCTGGAGTACTGTGTCCAATTCTGAGCACCGCAATTGAAGGGAGATGTTGACAAGCTGGAATGTGTCTAGAGGAGGGCGACTAAAATGATTAAGGGTCTGGAGAAGAAGCCCTATGAGGAGCAGCTTAAAAAACTAGGCATGTTTAGCCTGCAGAAGAGAAGGCTGAGAGGAGACATGATAGCTATGTATAAATATGTGAGGGGACGTCATAGGGAGGAGGGAGCAAGATTGTTTTCTGCTGCCCTGGAGACTAGGATGCAGAACAATGGCTTCAAACTACAGGAAAGGAGATTTCACCTGAACATCAGGAAGAACTTCCTAACTGTGAGAGCTGTTCAGCAGTGGAACTCTCTGCCCCGAAGTGTGGTGGAGGCTCCTTCTTTGGAGGCTTTTAAGCAGAGGCTGGATGGCCATCTGTTGGGGGTGCTTTGAATGCGATTTCCTGCTTCTTAGCAGGGGGTTGGACTGGATGGCCCATGAGGTCTCTTCCAACTCTACTAATCTATGATTCTATGATTTTATGACTTAACCAATTAAAAATAACCTAACAGTAGCTTTGCCTAGCTCACATTTAAAAATAATGCGGGAAGGAAAAGTCCACATATGTTTAAAGAAGACATCCCAAGTGTATGGAACGGTGAGTTAAAAAAATACAGATACAAATACAAGGAAGAGGAAACAGCCTAGACTTCCTAGATTTCAAGTAAGCTGGTAGAAGGTAATAAGGGCTGAAAGACAGTGGGGAACTAGATTTTGTAGGGCTTTATACAATGAAGGAATTAGAAAACACCCTGAAGTGTAAAGATATATGATTGAATGTTAAATTTATGATTGTCTAATCTATTGTATTTCTATTTTCTATGAATGTTTGTGAAAGTGGGATGGTGAAGAAAGCTGATAGGAAGAATATCAACTCATTTGGAATATAGTTTTAAAAAGTTCTACAGGTACCATGGGCTGCTAAAAAGACAAGTAAATGGGCCCTAAAGCAAATCAAGAGAGAACTCTCCATAGAAATCAAGCTGATTAAATTCAGGTTGTCATACCTTGTCTATCTCATGAGTAGATTTGACTTACTAGAAAAAACAATAATGCTTGGTATGGTAGAAAGCAGTAGGAAATTAGGAAGACCACATTAAAGATGAATAGACTAAGCCATGGAGAATCACAGCCCTGAGTTTGCAAGATTTGTAGTTTAGGGAGGGAGGTTAGAATTCTTAGTTGGAAGTTCTAGTTCTTTACCAAAATACAAAGCAAGGATTCCATAGGATGTAGTTTTTATGTGATTTCAGCTCTGCTAAAATTGCAGGTTCAGGGCCTGGAGTGTCAAATTTCCAGAAGGCCAATGAAACAAAGACAGGTTGAAGGCAAAATCAGAGCTTTTTCCCCTCAATGGCTAAAGTAGATGTCAGCAGACACGGTGCTCCACAGAGCAGACATACATCAGTGCAAACACAAAGAAATATTTATAGTACTTTAACAGCTATTCAAGACTACTGTGCTGGCTTCTGATTGGTTCAAAATGCATCTTGCTGGATCTGCTCCCTGGTCAGTCTGGGGCTCTGTCTGCTGTCATCACTGGTTGGCTCATTGTGGCAGCAAATTTGATAAACTATCAATGGATTATTTTGAAGACTTGTGTCTGTTTATTGATCCCCCAGGAGAGGGGTGTAATCTAAAGGAATGTGGTAGGGCAAGAGTTAATGGCTGAAATTGGTTTTGATATCCCAGCTCAATTAACTAAGGTGTTACTAGTCCCTAAGGTCTGAGGTTCTTATGATGTCTATGCAGCACTCCCGGGGGTGGGGGGGTAATGAAAATAACTGAAACTAGGAATGAAGTCCATGTGGGCTCCCTAATTCATCCCTATGGAGTCGCAGACTATATATGGTTGGTTTATCGTTTTGGGGTTCAGCTTTTGACAAAATAACCATGGCAGTTAAAGTGGGATCGTGGTTCTAAATTCATATTATGACAGTGCCTAATGTCTGAATTCCAGTGTTCTCTGAGCTGGTTTAGCATCTTTTTAACTTTGAAGCAGAGCTGTCCACAGCTTTGAGTGGGTGATCCTGAATCTTCTGGAGTGATTTTTGAATCTCTACTTTGAAATGTCTTTTCTGGGAAATCCCTCATCCTACAACAAGGGTATTACACATTAGTTTTACTGATGCAGAGGAAATA
This sequence comes from Anolis carolinensis, assembly GCF_035594765.1. NCBI lineage: Eukaryota > Metazoa > Chordata > Lepidosauria > Squamata > Anolidae > Anolis > Anolis carolinensis. The sequence goes on from NC_085841.1 coordinate 43,743,960, forward strand.
AAATGCAGTAAGATCAAGGCAATATTAGCACTTTCTTCTTTTACTTCTTGACTTCTCTCTCATTGTTGATATCTGGATATATGTTTATGTTTATCTGAGTCTCCCAAAGGACTGAATGATGTAATGAAGTGGTGGGATAGATTCCCGGTTTTGTTGCTGTCATTTGTTCTGAGGATCTTTATACTATTCAGTGATTTTGCAGTACATTTCCTATACAGAACTAAAAAGAATTATTCTGGCAGCAAAGGAAACTGCACAATATTTGTGGGCAAGACAAAAATAAACAAACTTCAGATTTCTTCCTGGCAGTTCATTACAGCAGAATCTGAAGATCTCAGCACAAATGATTTGGTGCCATTAAAAAGGTTTTTATAGGCTAACCTCAGCAAACTTAGTACTGCTTTTGAACAGACAGTCTCGTCAAATATTTATTGTCTGAGCCCTCTGAAGTTTGGTTTCCAAAGTTTCTTCCCATCCTGTAAACTCCTAACAAAGCATTATGCTCCTGACTTGAGCAGGTACAGAACCTTTAAAAGAAGAAACTTGTTAGCAACAGCTTGTCATTAACCAAATAAAGGTTTTTGTTCTATGTCTTATAGTGAACTTTTCTTTCCATCCCTATACATAGTTTTCATCAATAATCCACACACCTCTCTGTGTATTTCACATGTACATATGAAAATCACCTTATGTGAGAGAATAAAGTGGTTCCATGCACACATTTCCAAAGGAAACCAAAGGATCCATTTGAAAAGATTTGAAGGCCAATGTTTCAGGGAATATGTTTTTGAAACCATCTTTTAATAAGTCAGTGTACTGGAATTTGTCTAGGAAAGTCGCAGATAGAAATAGAATCATGTATTGCCCTGATTCATGTGTTAACTATCAATAATAATGAGTGATGAAAGTCCTGTTTAGACACTTTCCTCCACAAGGTTATTGTATAGATAGATTCAATATGCTATGAGCACTAGGGAAGACAAAATCTTGATCAATGCATGCATGATGGAAAAAGCTTTACATTCACCACCAGCATTCCTAATCACCGCCAAAGACTGGGTAGTAAAGTTGAGAGGCGAAAGTGAGAAGGTGTATGAGCAAGAGAGGGGATAGAGAATTAGATTATGTTATGTGTGTATCCTGGTCTATAAGCTTGTCCATCATCATCATCACCAACAGGCCCAACCCATCACATAGTTCTTCAGGGGTTTTCACGGGAGTCAATATGATCTGTGATTCTAAATATAGTCAGCCTCCAAGAATCTAATTCTCTCTTGATTTTGTAGTCCCAGATCAAATTTGATCCTACAAATTTATTCTACTCCTGTCTCTCATGAATTACCATGGACCAGGGTAAAATTCATGCAGCTCTCCAGATATTTGATTGTAATATCCAACATTCCTTATCAGTATGCTGGGTAGTTACAGTCTAACAATTGGAGAGGTGCCATGTCTCCCACCTTGTCTAACATCGATTGAGGATGGTGGTTCAGGCTGCATTTGGCCTCATGGGATACAAAGGATCTGTTCTAGTATTTAATATAGTCACAAACATTCAAAGAATGCCATGTCAACTCCCATTGTGGATGGCATTCCAGTGATTTAGGCAGAATTTTTCAAGCCTTGTATGAAGATCACCAGTGATCTTCTATCCAAGTACTAAGCCAGTCTGATCCTGGTTAGCCTCTTAAACAGTGGTTCCCAAATTTTTTTGACCAGGGACCACTTTGACCACGGACCACTCTCCAACATTAGTACCAAAAGGGTTACAAATCAGTTTTTGGTCAACTTTAGATTCAGTTTGGTTATTTGGTGTGCTGGTTCAGAAAATTGTATTGGATAGACTACATCAGCTCTAGTTTCTGATACAGAACATATGCCATCCAGTAGTCGCCATCTGCTTGCCCACAGAAAACCATATTTAATCATCTAGAGCTGATTTTCCCTGCATGTTTCGCAGACTTTCTTTTAGGTCTCACAGCTCACTAGTGGACCATGGCCCACAGGTTGGGAACCACTGCTCAAAAATAATGAGTGTTCAAAGGGGAACTATTTCCTTTTCCCTGTATGTTCACAACCCTCCGTTACTTTCCTGTATATTCTTCTCTCAGTCTTCTCTAGATGAAGCGATTTTAGTTAGAACCAAAGAAAAAAAGGTCAGTCCCTGGTGCGCTCCTGCTAAACCAGATCAGCCAGAACAGTGAATAACATTCTGGGTTGAAGGCAACGTACAGAGGTTTACTACAGTTTGGCCCAAAAGGATCCAGGTACCAGTCGACACTCAAAATGTACAAGCATAGAAAATACAAGCTATTTTATACACCTTTGACATCACTCAGACTTCCCTTGCCTCCTCCTGATTGGCTGAGAAATGGGCCAGCTAGGATTCATGCAGGGATTGGTCACAGATTTCTCTGCTGTCACAGAAAGGAGAAGGGGATTCCCATGGCAGGAATTTTCAAAGTACCTATTGTGCCAGGTGTTTGAGGCTCAAAACATCCTCTCCCTCTTCCTTTCATCTTCTCATCTTCTTTTCCATTCTCTTTCTCTTTATATCTATGGGTGTTGGATTTCCAGAGACAGCAGGTGGATGAATGCATTATATCCCTTCTTAATTAATCAGATTTCAGTTCCCTGTGAAATCTACTGGGAAGGCATATGACATTTATTAGACTGCTGCAGATCCAGCTGGTTCTGGGGATCTCTAGGCTAATGACTGAACTTGCAAGGCATCTGTCAAAACTGGCAGCATTAAAAGTGCATGCAAAGAGAATTATACACTCATCATCCCTTGCCATGACAGACATGGTCAACAGAATCCCCGAGTGTTTAAATAAAAATGTTAAAATGCCCTTTGGCTGTTTCTATAAAGAGCTTCCTATCCATGTAGTTTTATCCCCTGCTGAAATACTGAAATCTCTCTGGAATTGTCACATTCTCTTATATTTTTGTAACCATTGACTCTACAGGAATTAACCTTTAGCACAAGCTGTCCCAAAGGCAAACCCTGTGGTACAGCTGTAAAGTGTAGGTGATTGTCATGAAAGTCCTTAAGGCATATCTTTAAGACAATCTGGAAAGACGGGGGGCTATGATACATTTCAGCAAACCAGATCCTACCATCAGGAGCAAGGCTTTTATATAACCAAAGATCACTAAAGATCAAGCAACCCACAATACTATATGGCATCAGTGAGAGCTCCAACCATTACTGTCATATTAGAAAATTCCTCCTGTTGCCTGCTGGGTTTTTTTGTAGTGTAGCTTAGAGGGAGTCAGAGAATTCTGGGAAAGTGGAAGTTTGCCTTCCTATTTAGAAAGTTCCAGTACATAATCCCAGACTACAGAATTATAGCTGTTTGACACCAAATTAAAATCACATGGCTCAATAGTATGGAATTTTGGGATTTGCAGTTTTGTGAGATCTGTAGCCTTCTTTGTCAGAGTGCTTGGATGTCAGAACAAACTAGAAATCCCAGGGTTCCATAAGAGGGAGTCAGGGCAGTTAGAGTGGTACCAAACTGCTGTAATTCTGCGTTGTTGATGGCTTGCCAATGAGACTTAATTCACTGTAGTACCGGCAAACTCCATTTAACACGACCATGCAGATCATTGGACTTTTTCTAATGTTCATGCATTACAGTGTGATGACACTGAAAGATCAAACTGAAAGGAGGATAAACATGTTTTCATTATTTAATTTATACTCTTCTTCCTCCTCAGTGTTGTGAAAGAAGCATTCTCTCCCCAACCCCGAAATCTATTTGCTGGGAAAGCTGGAAATGACTGCAGGGTTCATCTCCAAACCTTTGCTAGGTAATACACTAATACATTATTGGACACATCTCAACCTTAATTTAAGTACTTCTGAAAAAAAAAAGACCACAATCTTCTAAGGCAATGTATTCCATTGTCAAACAGTATCAAACAGTGGAATACAGAGAGTCCTTTGTATCTTCTGGTAGATACCAAAATTGTATGGCTGCTAAAGTTGTTTTACACATAGTAGCATAGCGCATAAGCATACCTGTACTATTTCTTAAAGTCTTCATTTCCATACCTTGAATCATCTTGACTGCTCTTCTTAGGACATTTTCCAGCTTGTCAATATCCTTCTTGAACTGTAGCACTTAAGACTGGACACAGTATTTTAGCAGAATAGACCAGTCTTATTACTTCTCTTATTCTGGACACTATACCTCTGTTGATGCAACCTGGAACTATACTAGTTTTTGCTGATCACATAACACTGCAGACTCATGTTTAATTCAGTTTCTTTGAAGGCCTGAAGATTATTTGCCAATTGTATGTGTCCACTGTATGCACTTGAACTGGTTTCTAGTTTACTGTTTTGCTCACCAAAGATAGCCAGGTTAGCCATGCCTCACAGCTCCAGGGATTCTTGGTTGACACTGATTTTCTGGATCCGGCACAGTCTGGCTTCAGGCCGGGGCATGGTACCGAGATAGCCTTGGTCGCCTTAGTTGATGATCTTTGCCGGGAACTGGACAGGGGGAGTGTGTCCCTGCTGGTTCTGCTGGACCTCTCAGCAGCCTTTGATGCCGTCGATCACAGTATCCTTCTGGGGCGCCTCGCGGGAATGGGACTTGGAGGTACTGTTCTGCAGTGGCTCCGCTCATTCCTGGAGGGTCGGTCCCAGATGGTGTCATTGGGGGACGCCTGCTCGGCCCCACAACCGTTGACTTGTGGGGTCCCGCAGGGCTCTGTATTGTCTCCCATGTTGTTTAACATCTACATGAAGCCGCTGGGAGAGATCATCCGGAGTTTCGGGGTCCGGTGTCATCTGTACGCAGATGATGTCCAGCTCTGTCACTCCTTCCCACCTGTCACTAAGGAGGCTGTTCAAGTCCTGAACCGGTGCTTGGCCGCTGTGTCAGACTGGATGAGGGCCAACAAATTGAAATTGAATCCAGACAAGACAGAGGTCCTCCTGGTCAGTCGGAAGGCTGAACAGGGTATAGGGTTACAGCCTGTGCTGGATGGGGTCACACTCCCCCTGAAGGCGCAGGTTCGCATTCTGGGGGTGATCCTAGACTCATTGTTGAGCCTGGAGCCCCAGGTCTCAGCGGTGGCTAGGGGAGCCTTCGCACAGTTAAAACTTGTGCGCCAGCTGCGACCGTACCTTGGGAAGCCAGACTTGGCCACGGTGGTCCACGCCCTTGTTACATCCCGTTTAGACTACTGCAACGCACTTTACATGGGGCTGCCTTTGAAGACTGTTTGGAAGCTTCAACTAGTCCAACGGGAGGCTGCCAGGTTAATAACTGGAGCGGAGTTCAGGGAGCGTACCACTCCTCTGTTATGCCAGCTCCACTGGCTGCCGATTAGCTACCAAGCACAATTCAAGGTGCTGGCTTTAGCCTATAAAAGCTCTAAATGGTTCCAGCCCAGTTTATCTGTCTGAACGTGTCTCCCACTACGACCCACCTCAAAGCTTAAGATCACCTCACAGGTGCGGCTGGCGGGAACGAGAGACAGGGCCTTTTCAGTAGTGGCTCCCCACCTATGGAACGCCCTCCCCATTGAAGTCAGGCAGGCTCCCTTCCTCCTATCCTTCCGTAGGAAGGTTAAAACTTGGTTATGGGGCCAGGCTTTTGAATAATAATTGGCAGCGTTAATTATTATCATGTACGCTGAACTCAGTCAACAGACCCAGTTTTTTTTTAACTGAACACGTCTACCTATATTTTATAATGTGTTTTATCTTATAATGTGTAATCTAATCTCACATATCTACACTGTACATTTTATAATGTGTTTTTATCAGTTATAATTTTTTAACTGATTTATATTGTACTATATAATTTTTTATATATGTGTTTTATTGTAAGCCGCCCTGAGTCCCCTGTTGGGTGAGAAGGGTGGGATATAAATATTGTAATAAATAAATAAATAAATAAATAAATAAATAAATAAATAAACATCAGTGTAGTCCAATAGGAAGACCAACATTTTGATCCTTTAGACCAGTGTTTCTCAAACTCTACTCCTCCAGGTGTTTTGAACCTCAACTCCCAGAAATCCCAGACAGCTTACCAGCTGTTCAGAATTGTAGGACCTGAAGTCCAAAACATCTGGAGTTTCAGAGTTTAAGAAATGCTTCTTTAAACATTATTAATCATTTTATTCCTTTTCAACACTGAATTGTATTATAGCCATATGAAAGAAAAATAAGCAGGCAGCTTTCCAATCTTTCTGGATTTTTATTAAAGCAAAGAAAGATGTTTATGTGTTTCCACATTTTGAGAAGATCTTCATATAACAAGTGAAAAACAGATGGAAGAAATGTTCCAATTGGTTTCTCTATCTGTTGCTAAAGTCATCTAGATATTTAAAAACTTCCACATGATGTTTCCCTTTTCATGGAACATCCTGAGGTAAATCCCAACACAAAGAGAAAGACATTGGCCCCTTCTACTTCCCTATATCCCAGGATCTGATCCCAGATTTTCTGATTTAAACTGGATTATATGAGTCTCTACTGCCAGATAATCTGGGGATAAACGGATAGCATGGGATCAGACTCTGGGATATAGGGGCAGTGTGAAAGGGGCCTTTGGCTCCTTCTAGACAGGTGTATAAAATCCACATAATCTGGTTTGAACTGGATCATATGACATTGTAGAATAAAATAATCCAGTTCAAATCAGGTAATGTGGATTTTCTGTTTTGATAACCTGGATAATCTGGCAGTGTAGAGGGGGCCCTAAATACTAACTAGAAGCTGAGTAATTTTATTCCAGGATAAGTTACAGCACTCCCTCCCCCTGCACATGTTTAATAATTTCAAACCCCATTGAAATTAATAGCTTCCATGGACAGTTACATAAAGTCACCCTGGAAGACCTAGAAAATTTCAGTGGAAACATATCATAGAATTATTTAGTGAACTTAGAAAATTCCTAAAGGGCATGTTCTGTTGAATGTGGGTAGGTGAAACCATGGGTACCAATTCCACATGTATGTGGGTCACACTATACATTCTATTTTTACATAAGAAGGCAAGCACAGCCAGGTCTCTGAAGTGTATACTGAGAAAAGAACAATTAGATCTCTGATTGGTCAATTGTCTATTGCATTGTGAAATTTTAATTTTTGACCAAATTGCTGGCTTTGCTTCCTCAACCATTCTCCAATCTCTTGATGACTAGAGAGACCTGTGTGGATGGAAAACTCTTATTAAGAAAACAGCAATACTTGAGTTTTTCTGTGATGAGAAATTTGGTTATTTGCAATAATTTGAAAAAGCCTATAGAGACTTTATAGTGCAGGCACATTAATATATAGGCTTTATGTTGTCTAGGAACATGAATTCAATAAAAGTTTAATACTTATAGTTGTGTATCATTGTACTATAGAGACCAATATTTTTATCTTGTAAGGAACACATTATACACCAACGTTTCCATTGTTTATAAATATTTCCTTTAAGTACTTGGTCCCAGGGTGGTACACAGTATAGATTAAAACAAATCACAGCAGAAAAACAATGTTGATAAAAAATTTAAAACAATTAAACTATTCATTGTAAACAAAATAAACACCATTAATTTATAACACTATCAAAGTATTAAAATAATAACAATGAGAATACATATGTAATATACTAAAGGATCCTTCTGCACATCCAATTAATTGGAAAATGTGTGAGGAGGAGAAAGGAACGGAGGTATTTTAAAAGCAGCTGAAATGTGCGACCCGAGAGAATTAACCATGCTGCGAAAGCATGACAGTCAGAGGTATATAAATACAAAGATCTTTGTGTGTATATTTTGCCTTTAAGTCAACTGCTTCCATGAATTTCAAGAAGGTTTCCTTAGGCAAGGAATGCCCAGAGGTGGTTTTCCCTGTTTCTTTCTCTGAAGTAAGGTCTGCACCATCTGGTACTCTGGTACATCTCGTAAGGTCTGCACCATCTGGCAGTCCCCCACCCAATTACAAACCATAGCTGATCTTCACTTCCAAGATCAAATAGGATCTGGAGCTTTTAGGGGATTGAGATCTTTACATATTGGCAAAAGGAGAGTAGGAAGGGAGCTTCCTAACCTCCTGCAGAAGACAGTTCCTCAGGTCCTTCTCAGGAGCATTCACTGAGTTGTAAAGGGCCTGGTGTAATAACAAATGCTGCTAATGGAACATGGCTTCAAACTTACATGTCAGGGCTGGTGAGGCTTGGGGAAATTGTTCAGATATTTGAATACCTTAGAAGTTTTGCCTGTTGGATCAAGGGAGACAAATGCTGTGAGTGCTTTTCCAGCATTTGCAGGTTCATAGATGCCTTGATCCCTGGGCTAGACCAACTGTGGACAGTAGGCATTTTTGCAGACTCCCAGGGCTTCAATCACATATCATACTTAAGAATTCTGATTTTCATTTAAAGGAATACAATCCACTCTCTATATCCATGGATTTTGTCTGCATGGATTCAACCATCCATGTCATTATATGTAATAGAACTTGGCATCCATGGATTTTGGTATCCAAAGGAGTCTTGGAACCAAACCCGGCAGATATCAAGGGCCCACTATACACATGTCTTCTGCACATTTGTTTTATTGAAACAGTGAGGTTGGGGTTCATCCAGAAAGGAGATTTGCAGTCACTTCTAGTTTTTGGCAGGAGAATATAATGTGGTCTAACCTTGGAGTCTGAGATATTGCCCACATTTACTTCAGAGCAAACAGTGGAACTCTAAACTTCAGCATCTTGTAGTGTAAATGGTGGCATTTACTCCATCCTACTGATGTCCCTACCAGGCTACATAACCTATACTACTGCTTCTTAAACTGTGGGTCCTGACCTCAAATGGGGTTGCCTAAATTCAATATTGTGCTCACAAAATTTGGCAACAATAAAGGTTTTCTCAATGTCACCTACCATCTCTTTACATGGCCCACTAAAAGAAAGGCATGGAGAGCAGCTTGTTGCACCTCGTGCACCCTCTCTCCTCCCCTCATCACATGAACAGGGTTAGCACCCTTTCCCTCCCCCATCAGATGGCAGAAAGGGTGTGTTGCCCTGCCGCCCTTTCTGCAATCACATGGCAAAAAGCGGAGGAAAGTGCATGTAGTTCCATTGGAGCTACCCAAACAACACTTTTCTCCCCATTTGGGAGGAATGTGGGTAGGGACTGACGTGCATTGTGTGACAGTGCATGGCAGGCCCCATCCAAACCATGCATAAAAGTGAAAAAACAGTGGAAAATGCCCTGTGTGAAGAGGTTCCTAATGGCTGCTTTAGGCATTTACATGAATATGTTGTGAGGTGTTTACGGGGGACTTTGCAAAGGATGCTTCACGTGTACTTCATAAAAGGAAAATTAGTCCATATAACAAGCCCTGCAAATGCTTATTTGTTACTTGTAAGTGCCTATTTTATACACTTGGGGTCACATAAAAATTTATCAGGTCAAAATTGGTCTGGAATGGAAAAGTTTAAGAAGTCCTCATCTACACCACTTGTGTGGGAACATCAGATACATACAGCATTCCCAGACAAAGCTTGGGTCAGATGGCCTTTTCCTTATTCTCTGCATTTGATGGCATGATCCAGACTATGTGGTAACTCATAAGTATTTCCTACCAGTACTTTTCCCTTTTGTGTTTTGATCTTTTCAGAGAAAAACATCTCTTCATGATGAAAAAGCAAAATAGCCTCACTGTGCAAGTCCAATGCCTCCATTAGACAGAGGAGAACATTTACTTCAGGTGACAGAACATGGAGGGAAGAAAATCTCTCTTTCTTTCTTCCCCTCTGCCAAATGCACACACAATCAGACTAGCTGACTGCTCTTGGGTGCCCAGTGAGCCTCTAACACAGACTATTGGCTGCTCGTAGAGAGAGAGACATGCACTTTCTTCAAGGCCAGCTTGCTGTAAATGCTTTGCCTGAGGGATCCTCAGAGCTAGATATTATAGGCAGAGTACCCGGCTAGATCAGGTATGCGATTGAGGTATCTGCCAAATATGGGCACCTGGGTCTGTTCAACTGTATGCAAAGCAGTATATACCATATTGTATAGCAATCACTACTCTCTAAAAAGTCAGATAACCCTCTATTTCTTTTATATATATATATATAATTTTTATTTATTTTCTGTTGATATAATACATCGAAGGTGGGGGAACATATTTAGTATAGTACAGGAAAGGTGAGAGAAAGAAAAAGAAGAAAGAAAGAGAAAAAGAAAAAAAAGGAAAAAAAGAGAAAAAGAAAAAAAAAGGAAAAAAAGAGAATAGATAGATAGATAGATAGATAGATAGATAGATAGATATAATTTTAAAAAAGTGCAGTTTGACTTCCCATCTTGGGCTCAAAGAGTTTCTATTGTTCGTAAATTATTTGTCAATTTTCCTTGCCTCCTTTTGATTGCATCATTATAGTTTTATATACAGGATAAGTCTATCATAAGATTCAAATGAGGATTATTACATTGTTTTATCTTGAGTGTAAAACAATGTTGAAATGACAGAAATGACTTGGACACATTCTCAGTACAGTAGAGGAAGGAATATATTTTATGTTAAAGTTTCAGTCTCAAATAAGACAAATTTTAAAAACCAAACTTCTTGTCCAACAGATGCCTGAAGACCAGATCCAAGGTGGTGGAGAAGGCATCAGATCTGAGGGAGGGAATCACATAATGGCCAATAGTTAGCTTTTGAAAAAAATAATTCTTGCTATCCAGTTTCAAGGTGCATCATCATGTCTGTCCAGACCCCTTTACTAGTATTACTACAAGTTAGGGGTTACAGCAAGTACTCTGCCTTAAGAATCATCCATTTGCTAAGTGAGGCTAGTTGTTGGAACTCTTAACTCCCTTCGGTTTAAGCCTATATGCCATTGTCTGTCCTCCAAAATCTTCTTGACAAAGCTAGTCATTATTGTTGTGTGTTTTAAAGTTATTTCTGACTTATGGCGCCCTTAAGATGAACTGATCACGGAATTTCCACACCATGATTTACTCAGTGGTTGCCTTCTATTGCCTTCCTCTTAGAGCAGTGGTTCTGAACCTGGGGTCCTCAGATGTTTTTGGCCTGCAACGCCCAGAAATCCTAACAGCTGGTCAACTGGTTGGGATTTCTGTGAGTTGTAGGCCAAAAACATCTGGGGACCCCAGGTTCAGAACCACTGTCTTAGAGTAAGAAAATATAACTTGACCAAGCTTGCTCTGTGGATTTCCATGGCAAAATGGGGGTTCAAATTCTGGTCTCCAGAGCAGAAGACCAACAATCAAACTGTTATATCTTAGGTCTTGAAAGCTAGTCATATCTCATGTTATTTATGAAAAAAACCCTTTTATTTAAAGGGCTCTTAAGAGCAAGAAACAGATATCCTAGAAGGCTTTTTTTCAAATTGAAAAACAGTCCAGTCCACATTTGATAGAGCCATAAACAGGGACGTTGCCCACACCATTAACTTACTCATCCCACAGGGTAAAGTGTTACCATCCAGCTCCCCTGCACCTCCACCAGCCTCCCTTATTCTCTTTATAGCATCCTAGGATGCTGAAGCATGCTGGAAAAACAGAGCCTTGCGGACGTTGCCATGATTGATCTGATGACATTTGGCAGGCTCCATCCTCCCAGTGTGTTGCAAGTGTCCTAGGAAGCTGAAAATCCCAATGTGGTGAGGTCCTTAATGACTTGACCTCAATTATTAATTAACTAAAATGTTTTGATAAAAATATAGGATTTTTTTAAACAGATTTTGGATAAAATCAGTTAGTTTCTAGTTCACTTCTTCCTATGAGTCTATGATTGCTAACAATTGCTTCACAACTTTAGTACACTGTATTAGTGTAGCTGTGAAACTTTGTAGTAGAAGTGTAGTTCAGTCATTTTCGATTATTGTGGTCACAGTAATAAACACAGGAGTTTCTATCTCAGTTCAACCAGCCCTGAGATGGCAAGGAAAGCAGAAAATTGAAGACATCACTATTACAGTACAATTCTTCTTTAGATCTTGTCTGCCTATGCATTTATATTGCTCTCATCAGTTTGGATTCAGCGTGATTCATGAAAATGATACCATGTGTAAGTTAAATATATACATGTGGGATCTGAACAGAAATGCTGCACCTACAAATAGAAGGACATATCAGTGCATTGCTGCTCACAGGGCATATGTCAAGAGCAGCTACACATCTGGAGTGTACTACTTTCTTACTTAAAGATGAGCATAACTCATTCTTAATAGGGCCCTGAAGGCAATAAAGGTTAAGTGTACAGCACCATGGAAGCTATTAGAAGGACCTGTTCAAATTGTAAAAAAACTCCATTAGATTAACTGTTTGGGGATTTAGAACAGACAGGTGCAATCCTGCTCCTGTACATTCTGCAAAGTACAAAAATTTCCTTAGTCACTGAACTGACTGAACCATGATATAACTCAAGGGTTCTTACCAGTATTGGAGCACATGTAATTCATTACTTGTGGAAGCAATAATGGCTTATTATGTTGTTGGCTGTACCAACCAGTTCCTTGTGGGTATATTGAAGCTAAGCAGTCTGAAAGAGGAGCATTGTATAACTTGTTTCCTCTACTTCTAGTTGGTTTGCTTCTCTTATACATCTCAAAACTGCTTTCCTTTTACTCCACTTGCTATATGCTGCTTTTTAATAAATACCTCTATAGTCTTCAATTTCATTCCATTTACAGGCAGCCCCCAAGTTACAAACATCTGACTTACAAATGACTCATACTTACAAATGGGGGTGAGACAACAGGAAGTGAGAGTAATCTACCCCTCAGAAGGGAAATTCACTCCTGAAAGAGTTATTAAAAGGAAAAGATGTCTCCACTGAAACTTTATCACAAATCCTTGTTTCCATAGAAAGTGAGATGAAATCTTCTGAATAGGGGCACAGACAGAAGTATTCTCCCTTCCCTATGCTATCCAATGCTTGCACACACACTCACTCACTCTCACACACATCTGGAGTTACACTTTAAAACTTACCTGTTCTGACTTACAAATACATTTAACTTAAGAACAACCCTAAAGAACCTATCTTGTTCATAGCTTGGGGACTGCCTGTACTATCCCCTCTGCACATTTTTCTCCTTAAGGATAACATTTCTGCACTATTTTCCTTATTTATAGGAACAGTGCAATAAGCTATTGCTTAAAATCAAGGAAGGTGGAGGAGAGATGGGGCAAGATGTTGGCGATTGTCTCCTGTTCTGATATAAATAATGAATCAATGGTTTGCTGTGGAGGAGATTAAATTCTTTTATCACCTCTTATGTAGTACCATTACATGTAGAATATGGGGAAATTCTTGTATTTGTAAGTGTGGTAACAGAAAATATTTATCTTGTAACAGGAAGGATATGATTTTGGAGATACAGTAGAGTCTCACTTATCCAACACTCGCTTATCCAACGTTCTGGATTATCCAACGCATTTTTGTAGTCAATGTTTTCAATATATCGTGATATTTTGATGCTAAATTCATAAATACAGTAACTACTACATAGCATTACTGCATATTGAACTACTTTTTCTGCCAAATTTGTTGTCTAACATGATGTTTTGGTGCTTCATTTGTAAAATCATAACTTAATTTGATGTTTAATAGGCTTTTCCTTAATGCCTCCTTATTATCCAACATATTCGCTTATCCAACATTCTGCCGGACCGTTTATGTTGGATAAGTGAGACTCTACTGTATGTTGGAACAATACCATTGCACTCAAAGTCTGAGGTATATTATTTTTGAAAACAAATGCATTTCTCAAACATTTTCTCTTTGTTTAATCAAGTATTGTTGTGCATTTCCAAAAAGTTTCATAATTTAATTTCTTGAAGGCAGAAAAACCTCTCAGCAAACAGCTGAATTTAATTTCTTTTTAACTGTAATGATCCTTTGCCCACTTGCTATCTCTTGGGCATTGGTTTGCAAGTTAAGAGTCTATTAGATATGCTTAACAGGCTAGTTCTTTAATTTGCAGTTTTGTAGTTAATAAATGATGTTATTAAGTTACCAGGAAAATCCTTTTTCTAATAAATTACGAAAATCATGGCTACACTAATATATCTTACTGTCAAGAAGTGTTTCCTAGCCTATCTGACCTGAATGTGCACTTCTATTGCTCTTTAAAAGAAGATTTATCCCATTAGTCCTAATTAAACTTCCTTCCTTGTCTTGTGGACCACCTGTAATATCATAAAAAGGCTTCTCATGTATTTTTAGGCTGTCTTGTCATATTCTTTCAAACCTGTTGAAGAAAAAAAATGTTCATGTCAACTGTCAGAAGAGTTTCCCTAGGTTTCAATGGTCCATTTCACTGTCATGTACCATTTAACCTACCAGTGCATTAAGTATGTAGGCCATTCACACCTATCAACCTGTTGTTACAACTGGGCTCAGCATTGTCAGATTGTTCCTCTGATGTTATTATTGCTTACAGGGTTTGTGATGTATGTTTCTGCACATCTCTATGTAGATGTACCTGAGCAGTGACACTGTCTCCCTATGGAGGTGTTTCATATGGGTTGACAATAATGGTCTCTTTGTCTGTTCTTCAGACCTTCTGGCTTTTAAAATTGATGAAGAAGTACTTTCTTCCTGAGGCACTACAGAAGTGGCGGGCTCCAATTCAGGAGCACAAGGCCCCACCAAAGGGTCCCCACTCCTCCTCCTCAGACCAGGCCTCAACAATAATTTGATTTTTTCAATAGATTTATTGTTAAAACCGTCTATTACCAAGCTTGCTTTGATTTTTTTTATTGTAAGCCTCTGTTAGGTCCTCTGTTAGGGGAAAGGCAGAATATACATTAAATAAAGAAATAGTACTATAAAGAAGGCCACCATCAACGCACAAATATAAAATATACACCTAATTTCTGCCTCCCTGTACCCAGTAAACCAAATGAAGTTATAGCCTGACATAGCCTGGTTCAGGTCTTAGTGTTGTATTCTCATATATGAACTTGCCCATGTTTTGAGATCTGCTGGGGAGGCTTTTTTCTCTTTGTCGCTCTTCCCTCTGGTAGAAACATGGGTGGCTGCCCCTTGTTTATGAAATTCTCTTCCCATTAAGTTTAGACAGGTATCCCATCCCACCTTTCTACAAACAGCAAAAGACTTTTCTATTTGAGTTAAGAATGGGCCTTGTACAATCTCCTGGATTTTCCATTTGTTATTTTTGTCGTTTGATGTTTTGGGGTTTACATTTTTATTTTGGTAGATTAATTACTTGTTAATGTTTGTATTTTGTAAAATTGTTAACTATACTTTCGTTAGCTGCTTGAGTTCCAAACAGAGAACAAAAGTGTTGTTTTAATGAAACTGATCAGAAAAACTACAGGGATTAATTTATTGTAAGATGCTAAAATAGTTAATTTACACCTTTTTTATTCCTTTCAAGATACAGACTGCAGTCCATGCCATTACACTGTCCTTTTCTTCTAAAGAATAGTAATTTATACTGGGAAGATAAAACTGCTAATTGTTCATGAAAAGAGAAAAGAGTAGCTATTTGCCTATTGGGTCCTAATAATAGAATTAATCAAAGCAAATGTGAAATGGAAGGTACAGTATGAACAAAAAAGACACTCAAATAGAACATGGGAATGATTTATTTGTATATAATTCTCTTCACTAGGTCTTGGAAACTCTACTGCTAAGCAAACAGAACTTACATCAGCAACAATATTTTATCAAGACATTTGTATGGTGCAATAGTACCAAAGAGCATAAAATATTTAATATTATTTACAGGATTTCTATCCTGCCTTCTTATTCTTAATAATACTGTTGCTGATATACTAGAACCGTTTTCCTCCTTTTGCTGCCTTATTCTGTTCTCCATTATGTGCAACAACCCAGCAGTGTGACTGGCTTACCAAGGTTTGTGAGCTATTTACTCTTCTCTGTCACATAGATCTGGTGCTGGAACAAACTATAAATCCCAAGATTTTATAGGCTAGGGCTAGAACAGTTAAAGTGGTGTCAAACTGTTGTCCAGTACTGGGACCCTGAAAATGGAGGTTCAGGTAAATGGCCTTTAGTTACCTTGCTCGGCTTCAGAAGTAGGAAAACAACACACTTGAGCGGTGCTGCCAACTTCTTTTTCTATAATTCTGCAGTGTGGGTGGTCTCAGAGTCTCATATTAATTTTGAAAGGTTTGGAAAAATCCAGAACCTTCTTAGCCAGTTGTCGGAATCCTATATCCTTGTTTGTTAATGTAGCTTTATGCATACTGAGATAAGTGGCAGAGGCACTTAGAAACCCTGCTGGTGAAATGAGAAAAGAGTTATATTGGGATACCAGGATATGCACACTATGCCAGCTCTGCTATGAAGCAATGCAACAGCAGCTATCTATGGGATACAGATGTTATGAAATAGAGCAATTCTTATTCTGATATATGGAAGTGGACTTACAATGTTGTGATTTCCATACATACAGACAAACAAGTAAGAAAACAAAGCAAACCCGGAGATGAATGATTTTGCTCTTCAAACCATGCAACTATCACAGCTGACTATATGCTCCTACTGTTTTAAAACCTCTTTGGAATATCTCTTGTACAGATTCAAAAAACTGCTACAAAGAACCTCAAGAACAACTGATTGGAACAGAAGGACATGGAGATGACAACAAGTGACAAAACCCAAGGAGCAACCCATCACACGTAATTAAATGGATAGAGGATAATTCTATGGCGATTTACTTCCATAGCAAAGGATTGACCAGTTGCCCATTTTTATGTTTACTGCACTTTATTTTTTTAGCTGGCCATAGTCTCCTTTGTTTATGCCTTTCCCAGCACTTTAATGGGATAATGGTTTTGTATCATCCTCTCCCCGACCGTATCTGATACTACTAGCACTTTTATGGCCCAGTTCTTTTTAGGAGCCAACCCAGGATTTTATCAAGCATGTTTGTTTTATATGATTTTATTTGTTTTATGACTTGCTTTGTTGTTGATTGATTTGTGTTATTGTTGTGTTTTATATTGTCTGTTTTGCCTGGGCATGGCCCCATGTAAGCCACCCCGAGTCCCCTTGGGGAGATGGGGCAGGGTATAAAAATAAAATTATTGTTATTATTATGATATAATTTTCTCATTTTTAAATTAATGATTCCAAAATATATACATAGGGAAGGTGAAGCTCTGGTTTGAGCTACTCCATTTCAATTTGACTTTTGATCCAATTCTCCAAAAGGGGAAGGGAGGGGAGGAAAGGGCAAGAGAACCCCCCCCTCTCCTGCCCATTGATGGGGAGCTGGCCAAGGGATAAGGAGTGATCGCCACAATCAAATTATTTGCACCTTTGGGCAAAAACTCAAGGTTCTTTGGAGTTAGACTTCCTCTCATGCAACAGAGAACAACCTATTACCACTTTCCATCAATCCCAACCAAGAGAAAGCTTGATATACTTGAAATCCACACAGTTGGGAAAAGATGCTAATGCAAGTGAGGAGGAGAATAAAAAACTATTAAGTTATGGAAAAAGACAGCAGATCTTCATGCAGGCAAGTATGGGTTTTGAACACATGAAGATTTTCCATTTGAGCAGGAGTGTCTCCTCTAGGCCTGTTGATGCTTTGTATGGCAGGAAGAAATAACACTATGTAACACTATTTTTGTTCCTGGGTAATAAATGTCATTTCCTAATTGGTTAAATCATAAAACATGGGAAAAGTTTATTGAACATCCTGCAGCACATGTTCCTATAATTTTTTTATGAATATCTCAAAGAGTCTCAGACAATTCAACATGGCAACCACAAAAACAAAGTTTCTGGAGTATAACAACTACTTTCAAAATAAGTACTGCACAACTAAACAGGAAATAACACTTTCAAACCAGGAACAGAAAGATATTTAAACTTTGTTACATAATATAATGAGACAAATGGTTGATTTGCGTGAACCCCATAAGTGTGGATCAATGACAAATCAGATAAAGGATAATGTAATAATTCACATGACAAAAACAACAAAAAAGAGGCCAGAAAGTGTAGCTCCCCTGAATAGAGTTGCGTGAGATAATATTTATGTTATATTAAAACAGAAAATATTAGTGTTCTTCGTAAAGGAAAATTGCCACATCCTTAAAGAAAAAGAAAAAAACCAAAATATTGAAGCCATATTTTCTTATTGCCATATAGTTTCTCCATACATTGCTATTGATGTATTATACATTTTTCACAGACACTGAAGCTGTATAACACAGGTTTTTAAATGATTTTCTGTGAACAGTATGATTACTTCATCTTATCTCTTTTACACCAGCTATATTCTTATATGCACGTACAAAGGTGTCTATGTTACTTACATATTCATATTATATTCAAAATGCTGATAGTCCCAACTCGTGAAAGTTGGTTAGACTTAGAAACAATGACTTCCAGAAACCTAGTTGATGGGATTTGTGTCTGACCAGGGAGTTTAAACTTTTACTTCCTCTAATCTGAGCCTGGTATTATGGTTTCTACGCTGTACTGGATTTGTTCATACACACTGGTTCTCCAGTGAATTGCCCTCTAAGCAGACATGGTTGTTTTTTGTGCCAACAATATCCTGAAAAGAAAAGTGGATTTAATTGTGTCTTTAGGCTAAGCTAAAGAAAAAACCCCCACATAGGAATAGAGACCTGTAAGAGACTTTTCTTCCCACTTCTTTGTGCACCTATCCACAAACATTCCACATTCTTCTCCATAATTCCAACATCAATGAATGAATGAATGAAGGTAAGAGCAAAAAGGGGGGGATTTGACCGTTCTTTCCATTTTCCTTCCAAGTGGTCTTCTTGTCTGTCCTCCCTGTTTCTTTTCCTCCCTCTTTTTTCCTTGGGGAATCCAAGCTCTCAGTATTATACTCAGTGTACCTTCTGTCAAGTCTTCATGCAGGATTACAAACATCAGGCAGTATACAGATGTCATGTTCTGCATTAACTGATGGAAACAAAATGTTTCTTCTTTTCAATTTATGTCAAGGTCTTCCATTTAGTTTAAGTCTTCTCTTACTCTCAACAACAGCACACAATTAGATTTGGCTGGAAAGCTGCTCTTGGCACAAATGTGCAGCATGGGATTGATTTTTTTATCCTACCATAAAGAAATGATTGAATTCAGTTTTTTTTTTCTTTTGAAGCGGTTTGGGAGCCAATAAAAGGTATATCCACAAAGTTATGCATTTATCTCTCATGTTGCCCTTTGAGCTATACAGTGTAGTCAATTAGTGGTCAGAAGTGACATTTAATGCAATTTTAAAAATATATCCTGGGGCATTCTTGATATCTATTAGTTTTCCCCCCCTTCATTACAAGTGGGTAAAAGTGATTAAAATGAAACAGACCTGCATTGTATTTCAACTGTGAATGATTCTTATGTTCATTTCTGTCATCCTCCACAGGAATACTTTTGTTGTTGTTGTGTGCTACAATTGTCAATTTATTTATTTCATTTCACCTGTGGCAACTTTATCACCATGAGTCCTGGGGAACAGTGGAAGGGAGGAACTAAATCCATTCTGTATTTTAGTGTGATTTCTAAATCATTATCAATGATGCTGAGCATAAATTGGGAATAAGGATGGTATTTTGAAAAGCATCAGCAAACTTTAAACTAAAACGTAAGTGGAATTACCACCCTATCAACCTATGAACCACATACTCTGTTGGCATCAATTTTGCATTTCTGTCAATCCAGGAAATGGACTGGATAGTACTCAATCATTACAAATATAAAATCAGCCTTGCATAAAACATGTAGAATATACAGTTGCAAATCCATTGCATAGAGAAGTTAAATGGTTAAAAACTGACTTAACTATTTCCATAAAAGATCAGTGGGCTAATCCAGATCCAGAAGAGAACTAATCTGGATTTTGACTGTAGAAAACAGCCAAAACACATGCAGAAGAAGAGAAACAGCAGGAGAGGAAGATGTGGAAGACTACAAGACCTGACAGATGCAGGTTCATTGTTCTAAGAGTTCAAAATGCCTCAAAAATGATCTGAGATCTTCTGGAGTTTTTGGGAGTTCTCGGATCATTTCTGTAATCATCTGAAGAGCACTTGGAAGAGCTCAACCACCTCCACTTGCAACTATTTCTGCATTCACAATCAGCTCTATTGTGAATGAAATGTTTTCATTAATGTTCTCATGTTTGTTTGCAAGCAAAAACTATTATAGTTCATCTATTACAATCTAATTAATTGCTGTTCAAGGAATAGTAGTAGCAAGGAAACAGACATCATAAAAAGTTCAGGCTTTAGCAATGCAGAATAGAGCAAGAGTTCAAATGGGGGAATTCTGAAATGGAGGACTCAATAAAAAGGAGAAATGCAATGTGTCAATTCTAATTTTTTCAGCGCCTTTCTTTTCTAAGCTGCTGTTTTAGTCTACCCTCCCATGAAGACGATAGAAACTGTGCCAAGTTGCTAGTTGATATTATTAATCACTGTTATAATATTGCTGTTTTATACTGTATTGCTGTTTTATTCTATTTTTATACTGTGAATTGTGTACTATGTATTTTTTTGTTCATTTTATTTCTGTTGTGTTGTTGGGCTTCGCCCCTATGTGAGCCACCCCGAGTCCCCGAGGGGAGATGGTGGCAGGATATAAAAATAAAGCTGTTGTTGTTGTTATAATAATAATAATAATAATAATAATAATAATAATAATAATAATAATAACTTTATTTTTATACCCCGCCCCATCTCCCCAGTGGGGACTCGGAGCATCTTACATGGGGACCAAGCCCGAAACATACAACAATAAAACGATAAAACAATTATTTCAACAGTAATTATTTCAACAACAAACAGTTGTTGTTGTTGTTGCTGTTGTTGCTGTTGTTAGCTTAAATGTGTTTTGGCTTTTGCCTGCATCAGCTTGCAGGTTTTTTTAAGATTGACAGCCATGTTTTGGGAGGCACTAATAAATGCAAACAATAGCCCTAACTAGAGTACTTACATTGAAAATTTAATTTACATAAGGGTTAATTTAATATTCAGCAACTTATTTGATGTCTTTAGGCTGCTTCATATTAGCAATTAGATTTGGGCCTTTGTATTCCATTTTTCTTAATGCATGAGGAAAAATTGCTGTCACCGTGTATCTGGATATATGAACATAAACACCACCACTCTCCACACTCAATTGAATCTTACAGCAAGTGGGAGTGGAGACTCTGGGGTATTTCATCTGGGCAGAAGTGTCTTAGTGTAAGATTTTGTCAATTGTTTTAGTTTTTTTCTTCTCTTATTTCCACTGAACTAATTCTAAAATAGTATAGCTTTTGAAAACTCCCCACTCTCATTTCCCTGAACTCATTGTTCTTCATTTTTAGAAGAACATATTATTCCAAAACCTGGTTGGTTTTCCCAGGGATCTTCCCTTCTCCATTCTACACAATGTAAAGTTTATTTGTCATACTTATTCAAGCATATGAGAAAGATTATTTGCTAGGAATGAGCAAATATACCATGGCTTAAATACTATTTGCCAGGAAACTGGGTAATAATTAGATTTTTCAGCAGAGTTCAGAGATTTGTGAGTTCTAGGCTGTGATAATAGTACAAGAGTAAATATATGGTATGAATTTTAAAATATAGTTCTCCGTGGAAGACATTATTATGATCTATGTAGCCAAGCATTATCAAACATGATCATACCTAAAATAACACCCTGACTACAGCCCACTGCTTGCGAAATTCTGAAATCTATAGTCCAAAAAAAGGATCTTTTTGTTCCCTTAGATTTTCACTTTCACCATTGAGCCCTTCTCATGATGCACACCAACTTCTGACTAGGTTCCTTGGTGAAAGAGGAGAGGAAGTGGTGCACATCATTGCTGCAGCAACACGGGAGGCTTCTTGTGTTGCCTTAGGAAGAATGGGGGGAAGCTGGGCAGGATGAAGGTTGAGGTAACTCATGCAATGTGAAGCAACGAGTTCCCCACAGCTCCGCTGGGACCCCTTATATGACAGCATGCAAGAAGTTAGCACCGAGAACTGTCCAGATGGCTTCAAAGTCCCAGGATACCCTACACTGCAACATTTCCTAAATTGGACCAAAGTTAGTTAAGGCAGAAAAGCAAGGATACTCACTGGAAATCCCTGTGCACAGTGAAAACAACCATCAGTGAATTCACAATGAGTTGGTGGTGGTGTAGAGACGCTCTTGATGTTATTTACATGTATGGTTTATTTTTTGATATTTCAGATAGAACCTCCTCCCAGGCAGCTGTTAAACCCCTTTGGGACATTGGTACAGCCATTTACTGGACAGGAAGCAGAGAGGCAATGAAGCAGTAGCACTTGAGGTTAATCTCCGCCATCCCCCCTCCAACTAGAGAATTGCAGCTGGGATGGGTTGCTATCACTGCTGATAGTCACATTTTCCCCAACCAATAACTAGATATGGCAATATCTCATAAGGCTCGGAGTTGCCTGTGGGGCGGGGGATTGCTGATTTGTAGATCCCCTGCCTCATTATGCATCACATGCCTGATGCAGAAATTCAGCTCCTGTTTTTGTTTTGACATAATTTTTTGAGAAAAGGAAGTGAGCAATATGTGCAATTTTCATTTTGGTAACTTGCAATCTACAATCAGAAACAGATCCTTGGTAGCATAAAATGCTGAGGCAGGTTAGAGAAACAAACAGTTGACAACCTCATTTGGTTAAGATTAAGTGCACCAAAAGCCATTTCACATATCACTGATCTTCCTCCAAACTAAACAGCTCCTCCTTTATTTTCCCTCATTTGATTATGTTCATAAATCTTAGCACAGACTGAGGCATGCTGCATTATTCCTTGAGTGAGTAGGGATTGCTGGATAAAGATTATATCTTTCCCAATTTTAACACTTGCCAGCTATTTGGAATGTGGAGTGAGCAAGTCATGTCTACAAAAGTTTCCACTGGGGTTATGCAATCTAGTATTCAGGGATGTGCTGTTGTTATTGCATGCCTTTAGGTCTTCTGAGAACCCATCTACACTGCTATATAATACAGTTTCAGAATGCAGGTTAACTGCATTGAATTGGATTATATGGCAATACAGACTCATATAATCCAGTTCAATGCAGTTAACCTGCATTCTGAAACTGCATTATATGGCAATGTAGATCCAACCTGAGAGGATGTGACTAGCTCAAGGTCCCCAGTGGGTTCAAATCCAAGTGAGTAGTCGAATCCTGGTCTCCAAAGTTATAGTCCAGCATTTAAACCACTGCAGCATGCTGACCTTGCCTACAAGGAACTAACATTCCCTAGGACTGCCACTTTGAATACAGGGGATGACCTGGTCAGCTCTGACAGTGAGGAAGAGGGGTTGTTGGAAGGCCAGCCAGTGTTGGCGTTGGAGATAGCAGCTCCTAGTAGCTCTCTCAGCCTAGCTTAGTTATTGCAGAATATGAGCCTTCAGCAGTAGCTACCACTTCCTGGCAGGTGGAGCAAGCAGAAGTCAGAACATCTTGGCAGGTGGATAAAGAGGTAAGTGTTCTGTCCCTTTTAGAATACAGATGAAAGCTTGTTGCTCCCCACAGATCTGCCTGTTTAGTAGAGAAATGGGTTCTAAACAAGCAACACCTAAGATAAATAATTCTCAAGGTTTCAGTCTTGTTGAAGTTTACATGTCCTGTTTTGCTCCAGAAACAGCTTTACAAGATGAGCAAAAGTAACCAAAAAATCTTTACTTCAGCAAAATAATAATAATAATAATAATAATAATAATAATAATAATGCAAACAGCAGTAAAGGAAACAGAAGATAAAGTTCAAAAGCAATGCAAGGTCTTACAGCAGACGTGAAACAAAAGTCTTTGACAACATGGCAAAAAGGCTTACAATATACAGGAACAAGAGTTTGTGGTAAGAAGTCTTTTGTAAAGCCAACGCTGTAGCTGTAGCACAGAGACACAAACACACCAAGTAGGTCAGTTGCTGCCAGCACTGACTACTGGCTTTGCTGTTAATTTATAGCCCTGAGCTCCCAGTACAGATATTCCTAAGGCGAGGTCTGATTGCTCAGCATTTTTGCTGTGATTTTAGCTGACCTTCTCCTTTCTTCTTTTGCCCTTCACTGTTCTAAAAATTTAGGGACTTGTGGTGTGTCTTCCTTGCCTTCTCCTTCCTCCTCAAACTCAACAGTTATAATAATAATAATAATAATAAAACTTTATTTATACCCCGCCACCATCTCCCCAATGGGGACTCGGGGCGGCTAACATGGGGCCATGCCCAGAGCAATACAACATAATAAAATATAAGAACAACATATCATAACACCATTTAAAATACAATAAATAATAATAAACAGAACTTCAAGAAATCAAAAAAGAAAAAAAAGAAAAAAAAAACAATAAATCAAGGGCAGGCCGCTTGAACACAAAGATAAAACCCGGAGTGAGAGGGACAGAGAAGTACTCCACTATGGGCAGGGACATTTGGAAGGGGTAATCTAGAGGATAGAAGTTCGGAGGGGAGTAATACGGAGATATATGACAGACATTACTCACCGAAAGCACAATGGAAGAGCCATGTTTTTAATTCTCTCCTAAAAGCTAACAGAGTGGGAGCTTGCCTTATTTCAGTGGGAAGTGAGTTCCACAATCGGGGGGCCACAGCAGAGAAGGCCCTCTCCCTTGTACTTACAAGGCGAGCCTGGGATATAGGCAATGGTGATAACAGGGCCTCTCCGGATGATCGCAAGGAACGGGCAGGTTTATGGAAGGAGATACGATCACGGAGGTAGGTGGGTCCCAAACTGTTCAGGGCTTTATAGATGATGGTCTGCACCTTGAATTGGGACCGGAAGATGAACGGCAGCCAGTGGAGCTCCTTAAACAAGGGAGTGGATCTCTCCCTGTAATTTGCCCCCGTTATTAATCTGGCTGCCGAGCGTTGGACCAGTTGTAATTTCCGGGCCGTCTTCAAGGGAAGCCCCACGTAGAGTGCATTACAGTAGTCCAGTCTAGAGGTAACTAGGGCATGGACCACCGTGGTCAAATCAGACTTCACGAGGTATGGTCGCAGTTGGCGCACAAGTTTGAGTTGTGCGAAAGCCCTCCCGGCCACCGCCGACACCTGAGCCTCAAGCGTCAACGCTGAATCCAGGAGGACCCCCAAACTGCGGACCTGTGATTTCAGGGGGAGTGCAACCCCGTCCAGCACAGGTTGCCACCCGATACCCCGATCCGACGCACGATTGACCAGGAGGGCCTCTGTCTTGTCAGGATTGATCCTCAGCTTGTTCCTCCTCATCCAGTCCGCCACAGCAGCCAGGCACTGGTTCAGCACCCGAGGGGCTTCCTTGGAGTCAGGTGGAAAGGAAAAGTGGATTTGCGTGTCATCTGCGTAGAGATGGCAACGCCCTCCAAAACTCCAGATGACCTCTCCCAGCGGTTTCATGTAGATGTTAAATAGCATGGGGGATAAAATAGACCCCTGCGGAACCCCACAGGTCAATGGCCAGGGGTCCGAGCAGGTGTCCCCCAGCTTCACCATCTGGGAACGACCCTCCAGGAAGGACTGGAGCCACAGCAGAACCGTGCCCCCGAGCCCCATCCCGGAGAGCCTCCCCAGAAGGATACCATGGTCGATGGTATCGAAAGCCGCTGAGATATCCAGGAGAGTTGGCCTCAAATCCTCAAGTGCTACCCCTTCAGCCTTCTGTTCTACCTCCTCAGAAGCAGAAGAGTAGTCCACAACATTGCAACACTTTTGCTTCATTTGCTTTGGATTATTAAACTTCCTGATTCTTTATTGTATCTTGGATTGTATCTTCAATCTTGGATTGCTGTGTTTTTGATTCTGACTTGGACCTTGGATTCTGTTATCTTTGTACTGCTGGCTTTGTTGACTTTGGACTGGAATTCTGGTTGGTGTTAGATGCTGTGCATAGACTCTGGAATTCTTTTAATGTGACCATGGTAACTTGGATTCTGAACTTGGGCTTTATCTTGCTCCCAATGGCTAGTATGCCTAAAACTATAAACCTGTAAGGTTTGGGCTGTCTATGTGTTAATTTCAGGACTTTGTTTCAATCTTAGGTGTTGGCAAAACACAACAGGAGAATGTACTGTATAACTGGATGTGTTCTTATCCCAGAAGGAGTGTCAGTGTAATCACTCTTCTTATCCCTTTCCCATGCCTATCTGTCTCCAGTAAGCCACTGAGTGCACAAATGAGTAGTTGACTGATAGAGGAGTGAGATTCCCCTGTCTGACCCTCTTGTCTGGCCCAGTCCAGTATGTTAGTGAGCCAGGAATCCCTCACCCCTGTAAATGTGGAGGGATCACTGAATTTAATAAAATATAATAAAAATAAATATTCATTAAAATGTAACACACATACCTCAGCAAGCAGAGAACCTCAGACCTTAAAGAAATGCTGACACCATGCTTGCCAAACCTACATAATAATAATAATAATAATAATAATAATAATAATAATAATAATAATAATAAAACTTTATTTATACCCCGGCACCATCTCCCCGCGGGGACTCGGGGCAGCCCAAACAACATAAGGACAAAATAAAAGCAACATAATACAAATCACAATATTTAAAAAAAAACCAGTAATACAATATATCAATTAAAACAAAAATACAGGATAAAAAATTGCATTTAAAACACATAAATGGTAAGACCGTAATAAATACAGGATAGATTATTAAAAACCCTCTGGGCTGATTAATTAATGACTGTATCTCCAAAGGCCTGCCGAAACATCCAAGTCTTCAGTTGTTTCCTGAAGGAAGATAGAGAGAGAGCCAACCTAATTTCCCTGGGGAGGGAGTTCCAGAGTTGGGGAGCCACGGCCGAGAAGGCCCTCTCTCTTGTCCCCACCAAATGCAGTTGTGAGGAGGGTGGGAGTGAGAGGAGGGCCTCCCCGGAAGATCTCAGTGATCGGGTGGGTTTATAGGGGATGACGCGGTCATGAAGATAGGCAGGTCCTGAACCGTTTAGAGCTTTATAGGTAACTAGCTGTGCCCAGCTTTGCTGTGGTGTTGTCTGGTGGTGTTGGTGAGAAATTGTTGAGGTAGTGGTGGTATTGAATGTCTGTTGTATGGTTGTCTTTATGTTTAGTATGCACACTGAAGTGGATTATATGGCAGTGTGGAGTCACGATAATCCAGTGTAAAGCAGATAATATAAGATTCTAAATGTGTTATATAGCTGTGTGGAAGGGCCTTGAGTCTACACTGCCATATAATCCAGTTCAAATCTGATAATCTGTGGAAGAGGCCTAAGTAAGGCCTAACTGTGCCTGTCCCCTGGGCTGAGGAGGTTGCTAGAAGACCAAGTGGGCGGAACTTAGCCTTGTAACTGACAGCAATTGGATAAAAACAGTTATTTCTCTCCCTTTAATTAGGACTTTATTTTTCTTTTCTTTTTGTTGTATCAACCTAGAGCCGTGAATGATGGGTTATGTTGTCAAATTTCGAGGTTGGGGGGCCTGTAGTTTTGTTGTTTTGTCCGCTGCCCTGATGCCATCACTCTTTTATATATATAGATAACCTGCACCTTGAATTGGGCCCGGAATATTATCGGCAGCCAGTGGAGCTGCTTGAACAGGGGGGTTGACCACTCCCTGTAAGCAGCTCCGGTTAGTAACTTTGCTGTCAACCGTTGTACCAACTGCAGTTTCCAGTCCGTCTTCAAGGGCAGCCCCACATAGAGTGTGTTACAGTAATCCATCCTTGAGGTAACCAGAGTGTGGACCACCATGGTCAAGTCAGACATAACAACATAACAACCAAGTCAACATAACAACTTGTTTCATCCTCCAACCACATTACCCTGCCATTTCACCATGATCATGATTTGGGAACAAGGCACATTTGAAAAAGTGCAGAGTAAAAAAGAAAGCTTTTTAAAAAATTACATTAAATGAAGCACTTTCACTTTGAAAATGGAGGTTTTTACTATTTTACATTTTTAAATGTTTAAAGTGATTTTAAAATGACTTGTATGTTTACTTCTGTTTTAACATGTATGCTGTGGATTTTTAATGACTTTTTAAATGTTGCATCTTGGTCAAGAAATAAAAGTGGAACATAAATAAAATAACAACAACAACATATTCCAACATTACCAGGATATTGACACAGTATTTCCATCAACGGTTTTGCCCATGAGTGAGATGGTAACATAAACTTAACTAAATATAGTCTCCTGGTCCGATCTCTACCCTGACCTAAAAATCCCATCTTAGTGGCCACCAGGCACTGCAAGTGACGGAGATCTGTCCTATTGACAGATGAAGAGCTAACAGATGTTTCCATATCCAATCATGAATGTCTTATCTTTGTGAATACAAAATACTAATTGGTATCTTAGGTTATAAGTTTGTAACTGCAATACTAAATTCCAGCACATTTATAGTCTGTATCCTTATCCTTCAACGAGATTAGAGTGGCTTATAATATCTCACTCACAGTGAGCCATCCAGACACTATTTAGGAGCAAATCCCTCACTAGGTTTGGTAGCTGAAGTATACAATGTGTCTTCAACCACAGTTCTTTTTCTCATTAATGTGACAAAAGCAATTCTATTCCAATTACTATTATAAATTAACCATCTTATTCATGGGGCAAATTGCTATGAAAAAGGCTCATTGAATTAAATGGTACTCCTATTAGTCACAGCTAACTAAAGCCTTACCATTGCTTCCAGTAGATGTTATATTTTGACTTGTTTTGACCAAGTTGTTCTTGACAGTGTTGCTTTTGGAAGTTCTGAAACTGATGAAAAATCAAATGGGAATACTGTGAGTGTTTTTGTACTAATTGCTCACAGAGTTCTTTAGGTGCATAAATCTTACCATTTTTGTTACTTAGAACATGTTATAGGAGTTTATTTTTTAACATAGGCAGTTCCTGGGTTATGAACAAGATGGGTTCTGTAGGTTTGTACTTAAGCTGAATTTTTATGTAAGCCAGAACAGGTACATTTTAAAGTGTAACTCCAG
Organism: Anolis carolinensis; assembly: GCF_035594765.1. Taxonomy (NCBI): domain Eukaryota; kingdom Metazoa; phylum Chordata; class Lepidosauria; order Squamata; family Anolidae; genus Anolis; species Anolis carolinensis. Next base: position 43,772,932 of record NC_085841.1, read on the forward strand.
TCATTTTTTAAAAAAAGTTTTGGATAGTTAATAAGTTAATGCCCCTGAGATTGTTTTGCTGTCTGCACCCCTGTTCAGAAGATTTCAGCTCACTTTCTATCCCTGTGACAATTGGATTATGAAAATTGTGTGTTGTTGTGGAAACAAGGATTGGTAATAAAGTTTCAGTGGAGATGCCTTTTCTCCATAACCAGCTCTTATAAGAGTGAACTTCACTTCCTAAGGGTAGATTTCCTCTCATTTCCAGTTGTCTCACCCCCATTTGTTACTATGTGTCGTATGCAAGTCAGATGTTTTTAACTTGGGGACTGCCTGTAGTGGTAAATATTAACTTATGTTTGTAATTTTCACTGTAACTGGCTCCTATTTAAAAATAGTTTTCCAAATGCTAGTTGCTGGTAGGATAACTCTTTGTTCTACTTTACAGAAGAATGCACAGTCCTCTATTCCAGTTATCTCAAATGCCAGTCATCCAAATATTGCGGACTTCAAAACTGAGAAACCTCAGCTGCCTTGAGAAATGACCAGGGATTCTGAGAGTTCGTGTTCTAAACATTTTGAAGACCAGAGTTTGGCAAAAGCTGCTCTATCAGATGAGAGTCTTTTGATTGAATGAATTCCTAGCTTGGATTCCTTTCGATATTCTCCGCACCCAATGGCTGGGGAAAATATATGACAACAATAAAAAGTAATATCATTTTGGCCTAGAACTTATATTAAAGTTGATCTCTGGTCAAGATGGCTAAGTCTGGTGAGAATTTTAATAAAATAATTAGGGTTTCCAGAATAGAAACTACAGTCAGTTCCTGTACTTCCATGATTGTATAGGAGAGGAAATTCTAGCAGATGTTGCTTGATGCACAACCATGTAACTACACTGCTAAAATTCCCTCTTTTATGCAACGATTACAGGTAGAGGAGTCCTCTGAAGTATCCCAGAGCTCAAAATAGAGGACATTGTTATAAATATGGGATCTAAGTCCAAGTTTAATTCAGTACTAAGGACCTATAAGATAGAAGAACGGGTGCCTTGAAGTTTTCATCAACATTTAGTAAATAAACAGTCACATTCACAAGTACAAAACAACTTGGTCTTAGTCTTTCTACTGATTGTGTGATTTTTAAAATTATTATAAATTATTTTATTCTATTTAAATCATGGCAATTGTTTCTAGATTTGCAAATTGTGAAACAAGTCATTTCTGATTCTATCATGATTTTTATGGGTGGAGAGTGTGTGGTTCACCCAAGCTCACCCAGTGGGTTTTCATGGCCACATAGGAAATCTACCCCTGGTTTTCAGAGTTTTAGTCAAACCTTTAAACCTGCAAATTCTCTCCAAATCAACATTGGGCATGCATAGTGTAAAGGTCTGCATGTAAACTTATGTTTTCATAGTATGAAGCAACTCTTGAATTGCATAACTGAATGGGCACTGAGATGTACAACTGAATATCCACCAATGTGCATACCCAAATGTATCACATGCACAAATCTGCTTTACAATCTTGAATTGAATGCAGATGTTCCATGGTGGGCAAAAATGTCAAATTATATTCAAAGGGGAATAACAAATCTAAATTACATATCATGGTGATATTCTATTGGGTCAACCAAAAGGTGCAAAACAAATTGCATTATCTTTCAAAGCACACCAGACAAGGATGGTACAAGTCATCAGGGAACAGTGTTAATTTCACAGGTCTGTGTCATGATTCAGATATTCGCTTAGATGCTGTTTTAAGATAGTCTTTAGAAAAAGTAGATGCAGATAGAAGCTGCATCCCTTATGACCTTAAGGGAGCTTCAAAAATAATAAAAATAATGCAATGAAATTTCCATCAACATTAGCAGTCACAAAGGAACTTCCTTCAGGAGATCCCTAACTAGTGTGATTTGTTTATTTGTTTAGCCAAATAAAAGTATCACCATGATGCATATGCTATGGCTGTTCCTTTACTTTATGTATTTCCTTAAATATAAGGCACAACCCCCCCCCCCCCAAAAAAAAAGAAAAGAAAAGAAAAGAAAAGATTCAGACCTATATTTTTATGCTGTGGTTCTCTTTGAAAGTGGTTTTTTTCCACAAAGAGTTGACATGTCTTGAAGTCTTTTCAGAAAAAGAAAAAATTGATAGGCTTCTCTTTCTTGTAACTCTTAATGAATATGTTTTCTGTATGTTGACTATAAGGTCTCATGGTTTTCAGAGAATTGTGGCAGAGGCAGACCTTTTTTCTGCTAAAAATTATCTGAAAAGTTTCAGTTAAAAATAAGCCTACTCTAAACTGAAATCTGTAGGTTCACCAATCTTTAATTAAAATACTTTTATATCATAATGGTTATATTGAAGCAGCTTTCCGGTCCTCATGCCAAAGACAATTACGCTTTCAATTTAATTTGTTTAATATATCTGTAAAAATAATAAAAGGCTGGGGCAATTAAGGAGCCCTATGAAGAGACATAATGTTCATTTAGCACAGAAATTCAATCACAGTTCTTGCTTTTATTATTATTTTTTAAAGTGAATGACTGGCTTTTATTAGACATTTTAATTAGAGATTGTTAATGGAAACATTACACAAATTATACTCAAAGATAAACATCCCAGAAAGGGAAGAAACAAAAGGGGATTGTCTTCTATGCAAACATTTTCAAAGAGAGAATTGAGAAGAACCACTTTGCTTACATTAAGAGTTTGTCTACACTAGTAAAAAAAATCCCCATATCCAGCCCAGATCCAGTGCCAGCAGTCTTCGCAATGCATGGGGATCTCCAGTAAATATCCCAAGGTTGTTGTTTTTTTGGCCTAATTGTGTACCACAGTGGCCAAGTCAGATTTCTCCAGGAACAGCCGCAGTTGGGGCACAAGTTTTAGTTGTGCAAAGGCAGTTGTGGTCACCACTGCCACCTGAGCTTCCAGATTTAAATTGGAATCCAGAATCACCTCCAAAACTCTTCGGAGTTAGTTTGGCTAGTACCTGTTCCAGGATTTTACTAACATGGTAAATTTGAATGGTAAATATAGTTGTCCAAAACAGTAGGATTGAGGGATGGGTTTTTCAAAAGAGGTCTCACCACAGCTTCTTTCAATGCTGTGGGGACCCTGCCTTGGTGGAGCGAGGCATTAATCAGCTCCCTTATCCAGTTCGTGCTCCCTTTGGCTTATTTTAGCAGCCAAGAGGGACAAGGGCCAAGAATACAGGTGGTGGCCCTGACTTCTCCCAAGATTTTGTTGCCATCCTCAGGTAAAACCAGTTGAAACAAATCCATTGAAACCAGACAAGATGGTGCCATGGCTACATTCACCAGAGCTGTGTTAACAGTGGCATCCAAATAATCACGAATCCGGCTGATCTTAATGGCACAATGGTGGGTGAAATCCTGGACCGGCCAAACTCTGGATAGGCCCCAGATTAAGCAGCTGATGAAAATATGGCTGAAATATATTTTCTCAGATTCATGATTATTAGATATAAATTACTGTGATAGTAATTTATACAAGGTGTTGTCGAAGGCTTTCATGGCCGGGATCACAGGGTTGTTGTATGTCTTTCGGGCTGTGTGGCCATGTTTCAGAAGCATTCTCTCCTGACGTTTCGCCCACATCTATGGCAGGCATCCTCAGAGGTTGTGAGGTATGGAGAAAACTAAGCAAAGAGGTTAATATATATCTGTGGAAAGTCTAGGGTGAGAGAGGTCAGTGTGAATGTTGTGTAGTTAATCACTTTAATTAGCATTGAAAAGCTTATCTGCTGTCTTCTTCCTGCCTCTGGGGCATCCTTTGTTTAGAGTCGTTAACTGCCCTTGGTTGATTTATGTCTGGAGATCCTCTGTTTTCAGAGTATTGCTTTTTATTTACTGTTCTGATTTTTGAGTTTTTTTAATACTGGTAGCCAGATTTTGTTCATTTTCATGGTTTCTTCCTTTCTGTTGAAGTTGTCCACATGCTTGTGGATTTCAATGGCTTCTCTATCATGTCAGACTACACAGAGAAGCCATTGAAATCCACAAGCATGTGGACAACTTCAACAGAAAGGAAGAAACCATGAAAATGAACAAAATCTGGCTACCAGTATTAAAAAAAAACTCAAAAATCAGAACAGTAAATAAAAAGCAATACTCTGAAAACAGAGGATCTCCAGACATGAATCAACCAAGGGCAGTTAACGACTCTAAACAAAGGATGCCCCAGAGGCAGGAAGAAGACAGCAGATAAGCTTTTCAATGCTAATTAAAGTGATTAACTACACAACATTCACACTGACCTCTCTCACCCTAGACTTTCCACAGATATATATTAACCTCTTTGCTTAGTTTTCTCCATACCTCACAACCTCTGAGGATGCCTGCCATAGATGTGGGCGAAACGTCAGGAGAGAATGCTTCTGGAACATGGCCACACAGCCCGAAAGACATACAACAACCCAATTTATACAAGGATGATGGACTGGCTATTCAAATGGCACACCTGTGGAAGCTTAGGGATCATTATGTAACTTGTCTTCTTTTTTTTTTTAAAAAAAAATGACATAGGCAAAGCAGAGAGAAATATGAGTGTGTTCAGGCTTTAAATAGCTTAGCCACTGCCATCAGCAGTGGTTAAGCTTCCATAACCCAGATGCATAGCCTCCTCTGATCATGGAGACCATAAAATACCACCACCACCCCCGCCACCACCATGACAGAGTTGAAGGGTTCTAGAGAAAGGTGCTGCTCAGTATCTCTCCAGATTCCTCCTAGAGCAGAATTTCAAGTAGTTATTCGTAAGTTGTGTGTTCTAAAACCTTTTCTGGAAATGATTGGTTCAGAATCGCCTTGGCAGCAACCTATTATAACACATATGGATAAGATCTCTGTATGCACCACATACATTATTGGAGTTCTGTCTGATCATATTTTTTTTGAGAACACATTCTAAGTTTATATGATTTGAAGATTTATTTCAGTGGCATTTTTGTCATTTAAGTGAAGATGCATGGTCCATCACAGTAACCATAGAGTTGGTGGTTGCAAACAGAATTTATCCACATGCTCGAAAGTATCAATCACTTTGTTGTAGACTGTGTCCAAACTCCAGCAACTACCCTTTTAAAATTATCTACTCTCAGTGGGTTGCTGTGGGTTTTTTTTGGGCTCTATGGTCATGTTTCAGAACAGACCTCTAAACAAGGATGCCTGCCATAGATGCAGGAGAGAATACTACTGGAACATAGCCATACAGCTCAAAACACTTACAGCAACCCAGTGATTCTGGCCATGAAAGCTGGAACAACACATATCTACTCTCAATTAGTTGTATATAAGAAAGAGAGGCTGCTGCATTTTGACATTTATCTAAATCATCAGTCATTTTTTTTTAAAAAAAACAAACAAACCCAAAATATACCTAATTAGTGATGTCATTTACTCATCATTTAAACAACACTCTTATATATCTCACTTCCATGGTTGCACATCATTACTTTTATTGAAGACTGGTAATTGATGAGAATTAATTAAACATTTTCTCTTTTAATCATTTTTTAGTTCTTTTAATTCCATAATTACTTCTGTTACAATAACAAATTTAGAAACAGACATGTCTTTATTATTTACTTCTTGAAAACAAACACCCTTTTGATCTTAAGAGCTCCTATTATACTGAATAACTGTTTGAACAATGATCTGAGCAGACTTTTATTCAATTGTATCTCAGCACCAACACATTAGAAAACAGGCAAAGCAACAAAGAAATCTCAGGGATAAAGTCCATTAATTCCATGTAGAAGGTCATCCTCAGTTCTAGATGTCTCCAGTTGTTTGGGTGTAAGTGCCTTTAAATCACTTGCTAACCTATAGTAAACTAATTAATTTCATAGAGTTCTCATAGGCTCAGAGATGGTTTGGCAGTTCCTTTCTCTGAAATATAGCCTATAGTGGGGCTTCTTACATTTTTTCCACTCACAACCCCTTTCTGCCTGAGTTTTATATGACCTCAGAGCTAAAATAGATATAAAATCAAGAATTTATTTATAAAAATATCAGAATGATTAAGGCTTCCAAAACAATGTGATTTTCCTTTGTTGTGGAGTATAACTGAAGCATTTTTGCAGAGTCCACTGTAAATATTGCATGTTGTTGCTAACAGATTTGTGTAAATTGGTGGCATTCAAAAACCTTTTGCTATTGCCAAATTTTTCAGGACCCCAACATTGAGCTAAGCCCACAGTTTAAGAAGCCATGATCTATAGCATTCATTGACAATCTCCAAACCAAATACTAACAGGGCTGAATTGGATAAATTGGATAAGATCCGATGCTTTCAGAGTATTTAGACCCAGGCTCCATCCACACAGTGCCTAAGAAACTGTTTCAAAATGGGGGGGGGGGGGGCAAACAATGTCAGTGGAAAACACGTGCTTATTCACTACAAAGGAAGGAAGCCGCAGAATAAAAAGGTCCCCTTTTATCCCGTTTCTGGCTGAAAGATGCAGATCTTCATTTGTCTGTGTGACCCTGCATGCTGGAAAACACAATGTTTTCCTTCCCTCTTCCTGTGGAGACCGTTCCTTGCTCCTTCCTTGCCCATCTTCTGCTGGGAATTGAAAACATGGTTGTTCCGGAGCATGTTTGAATGAGCAGGCCCATCAGATTTGTCCTCAGACTATTTTTCTGTTTTTACAATATTGTATGGCACTTTATCTGCATTCCTTATTCCATATGATACAGCACTTTAATGGAACCTGTCCCCGCATTACTTCTTTATTCACTCTGATTTTATCTGCTCAGAATTTAAGTATTGTTACTATGTGATTTTGTTTACTGTTGAATGTTTTACTTTTGCTGTTATATTTTGAGTGTGTAATGTTTTTTGCTATGTCGTTTTGGGCTTGTCCCTGTTGTAAGCCACCCCGAGTCCCTTCAGGGAGATGGGGTGGGATATAAGAATAAAGTTATTATATTATTATATTATTATTATGTCCGTTCCATTTAGAAAGCCCAAAACAGGTGATCAGCCAACTGGGCTGTCAAACGGACACACAGCTGATTGAAAGGAAACACGAATGGAGAGCCATTAGAAATCTCTGGAACTCTGGAAATCTCTGGTGAGTTTACACTAACTATTTAATGCAGTTTCAAGCAATATATTGCAGTATAGATGAGGCCTCAGTCTCTAAGGTGCTGCAAGATATCTTTGCATATTGATATTCCAAACTAGCTATGTATTTTGATGTTTGGAGAAAAGTAAAAGATTAGGCCAAGCACTTTTTTTCCCCTTTTACAAGAAATGCCATTTCTAAAGTTTGCCCATTGGTTTGTGCTTCCTGTGAATTGCATGAAGCATTAAAGATATCACCAGAAGGAAGTTTTTTTTTTTAAAAAAAAAAATCAACTGAAGCAGACAAATAAAATAAGGAATGAAGAAGGTGATGATCCATATCGGTATCTCAGCATGAGGGAGGAGAGGTTTTACTCTTCTCATCTTCATTGCATAATAATGCACCCTGCAATGCTGCAAACAGCTGTTGGCACCATTTTCCGAATGTTCAGGTTTGTGGCAGAGGGAATAACGTCAAACATCACTAACCCTGCATTATGTTCCAATATGGATCAAGACACTTGTACTTGCTTCAATTTGAAAACAAACAAATAATGGCACCGAGATTAGTGACAACTTTTTAAAAGTTTAAACTCTTTAAAGCAAAAGCATTTGCATCAATTATTAGGTTTTTAGAAATCCTCCATGCTATCTGCAATGAAAATGCACAAGCAATAAAATGTTCTGATGCACTAATGCTCTGTTTATAGGTTTTCTATTTCTATAGCCTTCTCATTGGTCTCGATTATAACTCAAAGTTAGACTTCAAAGGCCATTGATCCAGTACAGCAAGGCTGTTGGTTTCTTAACAACATCTTTTCCCTTTGTTAAAGAGTTCATTATAGGATGAGTACTTGCTAAGGAATAAGATGTTGTATGACCTGGCTTGTGCTCCCTACTTGTATATGGTCTCAGTGGGTTAGAAGAAGCAAGGGTTCACCTTTGCTGAAATTGGAATCCATTTCGAGAACTCATGCTGTGCCAAAGCTTGAGTTTTCGCTTCCTGTGAAGGTGTGGGAGATAGCTAGATTTCATTCAGCAAGGACAATAAATTTCTTGCTCAATCTATGACCCAATATCCCTTTTGACATATAGGAATCAGGCCTGAGAAAGAAGACAACAGTCCTTTTAGGTTGGGAGTCTCTTGAATTCTTAACTTGTGGAAGGTTCTGAACTTTTACTCTCTCTCTTGACATTCACTTAGCATGAGGACATAGTGGTAGAGAGAGAATTTCTAGTCACTGACCAGGACTGACACAACTGATAATAATGCTTTTGAGAAAGGCAATCTCTTCTTTTAAAGCAGGGATTGCATTTTGAGCTTTGGCTCTGAAAGTCAGTAAAATGTCTGAATAAAAAATGAAGCACTGTAGCTTCTGCTTTAGAAACCTCTTATATCCAGGGGAAAAGTTGAACTAGAGGAAAAAGTCTCATTGTAGCTGATGATCATTTTTTAAAATATGAACAAATAGCCTCACTATATTTTCTGTAATATTGACAACAACTGAAAGAAAACATGCTTTCTGAGAAATTACCACATGTAGTTTAGAAGGTGTGCCAATTATATTCCTAAAAAAGAAAACCCAGGAAAACTAGAGTCTGTTGCTTTGACTGTAGCCCTCTCCTCTTTGGTCCTGGGTTAAAATGTATGTGAACTTGAAAAATTGTCATGTGGAAGTGAGTAAACTCTGTCTCTCACCTTCTGTACTTCCATCTGTCAGAGTAGAATAATTGCAACCTATCTCTAAATCCAAATCAAGTTGAATGCAGCTCTGGAGCAGTTCCAAAAATAAGGCTGCATTTTCTGTATACATGTGCCACATAAATTAATTGACTAAGTTAATGAATAAATTATAAATAAAATACACAATAGAGTAACCACCATCAGCCCTGCAACTTCAGTGAGACCAATAGTATGCTTTCATGTGTTGTCAATCAATCACTCTAGGAATGTACAAAATGCTGATGATAACAGAAGCATAAAGAGATTTAGGAAGTAAATGCCCTGCCTGACTTACTGGGTAGGGAGACTGAGGCTATGGGAGCTCTTCCACCCACCATCTTCTCTGTCCCCTTCCCAGGGGCTCCCACATTTTGCACTCTGTCCTGGGTGTGTCAACCCCCTGGTTCAATTGGATTGGTTCCTTTATGCGGATCTGAGTGGTTCCTTTATAAGCCATCCTGGCAGCTCTCCAACTCAGTTGTCTTTAGCAGCTCCTATTCCTCGAGATGCCTAAAGATGAAAACCTATGAAAATAAATCTGATGCATACCTCACTCTCTGGCATCTGGGTAATGTAATGCAGAGGAATCAGACCAGGCCTACAGCCTCTCCAGACCCTTTACAACCAAGAACAGATACAGGTAATACAATCTATCTGAATGACAGATCTCAATTTCAGCCAAAACAATAGCAGGTCAGATAGGAATAGAAGTGGAATCAACAACTGATCCCCATTTTAAATAACGGAAATCATGAAATCCTAGGAGCGGAATGAGCGCCTGCTGTTAGCCCCAGCTCCTGCCAACCTAGCAGTTCGAAAACATGCAAATGTGAGTAGATCAATAGCTACCACTCTGGCGGGAAGGAAACGGCACTCCATGCAGTCATGCCAGCCACATGAACTTGGAAGTGTCTATGGACAACGCCGGCTCTTTGGCTTAGAAATGGAGATGAACACCAACCTCCAGAGTCGAACACGACTGGACTTAACATCAAGGGAAACCTTTACCTTTACCTTAATGTGCCTTCAGGTGGTGCAGCTCAGCTTTATTGTTTAACTCAGTTTTATTGAAAGGGTGTTGAGGGCAAATGATCCCAGAAATCGTGGTTTCTTAAGTCTGATGCCTTTAATCCAGGTCTTATTAAAGGATATAAGGAGAAACCATCTCAGAATGCGGGGGTTTCTTAAAACTGATGCCCTAAAAGTGGCAGGAAGGGAAGTAAGTTCCCCATTGCTGCCATTGGCCAAATCTTCCTGGATCTTTCTTTTGCTGAATCGAAAAATTGATTTCAGTTCTCCTGAGTTTGGGAAACTCCTGAAAAACAGAAAGGGAGGGCCACCAAATTTGAGCCATCAAAAATGGACCGGGGTTTAGCTGAATTGCACACCCTGATCTCTGAGGAATGCTATTCATGTGCAAAATACTTTCCCTAAAACCAAGACCCTTTCTGTTCTGAAAGTTTTAGTTGCTGTCCCATGAGTATTTATGCAGTGAAATGAGAAATGGTTGGGAATTTCATTTTTAATGTTATCAGTATTCATAACTTTATTTAGAAATAGAGCAGGAAGAACTTGAGAAGATCATGCATGATTCAGTAGAGAACACTGCCAAGAAAATGTGCATAGGATGGATCATAGCCCTTTTCTAGACTTCTGTCACCTACCAAATGCAGCCATTTTACATCTTCACAGTACAAGTGTTGAAACCAGAATTTAGATATGCTAATTTCATGTAATATAACTCTGACAATTTTTCAGCCAGTATAGCTATAGTAGTTGGCTGATGTATATTACACACACACAATGTTGTTCAGGTTAGGCCTTTTGTAACACTATTTATTAGAAATACCAATTGTTTGCTTTTTTTAATCTTATGAATGTTCCCATTAGAAAAATGGGGCCTTGTATAAAATTGCATAGCTCATGGGCTGAAACTCCCATCTGCCCAAGAACTGGTCAGGTTGCTGCTCCCATCAGTCCCAGATCTGGCAGGACTGTAATGTGTGGCTCTTCTCCTAACCAGTCAGATGGGTCAGCCTTCTTGTTGAGCTTCAATGGTGGCTTAGCAAAGGGATACAGTTGTTAGGAGATGTAGTCTAGCAAGTAGTCTGAGTTGTCCAAAAGGTTAGGAGGATAGCCTTTGGTTATGATCAGAATCGCATGGCTCTTAGGATGTAGTTGGACTCTAATTCTCATCATTCTTTATTAGTCCTCTCTAACCCTCCAGTATTTTAAGTTGAATCATGATGGATATATGTCCCAAATTTGGGCCTGCTTCATCATGGGTGGGATTCACACAGCTCTCCAGATGTTGCTGGACTACACCTCCCATCATCCTCTGTCAACCCCCCCCCCCCAAAAAAAAAGTCACCCATATTTTAAGTTGGACCATGATGGATCTATGTACTAAGTTAGGTCCAGATACATCAAGCCACGTAGGCGGCTTTGTATGATATAACTAGATAGCTAGATAGCTAGATAGACAGGCACACACAGAGTTTTCTAAGCCTAGATAAAGGTTTTCCCCCTGACATTAAGTCTAGTCATGTCCAATTCTGGGGGTTGGTGCTCATCTTCATTTCCAAGGTGAAGAGCCAGCACTGTCTGTAGACACCTCCAAGGTCAAGTGGCCGGCATGACTGCATGGAGTGCTGTTACCTTCCCGCTGGAGCGGTATCTATTGATCTACTCACATTTGCATGTTTTCGAACTGCTAGGATGGCAGAAGCTGGGACTAACAGAGGGAGCTCACCCCGCAAGTTCAGCAGCTCAGCAGTTTAATCCACTGTACTATTGCGGGCTCCCTTTCTAAGCATATCTGCCCATATATACAATTTCAGAATAAATTAGTAGTCACCATATTCTTGTTCCTAGAAGTTTTAGCTTTAGGTATGAAGCAGGGTAATTTTGAGAGGTAGCTGGGATCTGTACTTCATGATCTTCCTTTTCTCTACTAAAAAACAACAAAGAAAATCAGAAGAAAAACATGTCTGTTATGTTCTTCTTTCAAGCAGAGATGGCCACATTGTGCCTTAGGTGTTATAACAAAATGAAACACTATATCATATTTATGCTTACAAAAATCCCACTTTTCTCCAAGTTATCACCCTATCAAAAACCCAATGTGAGAGACTGGCCTTTGAAAGTATGTGATGAAATCTGAAATATTCAGAGACATAGCAAGCAAGCAATAATATTAGTGTAAAGGGCCAAGGGAGATCCCACCTTAAGTTTTTTGTGTGTGACTGAATGGAAAGGGAAGAAGCTCTGATGCTACAGTCCTGTTGGTAATGTTTTGACAGTAAATATAATCCAGAATTAATGGAATAATTTATTTATTTACAGTATTTATATTCCGCCCTTCTCACCCCGAAGGGGACTCAGGGCGGATTACAATGAACACATATATGGCAAACATTCAATGCCAACAGACAAACAACATATATAGACAGACACAGAGGCATTTAACATTTTTTCCAGCTTCACGATTCCGGCCACAGGGGGAGCTGTTGCTTCACTGTCCACTAGTGGCTGTACTTCCTCATTCATTTCCTCGTGTTTTGCTGGCAGTTTTATGATGTTGTAAATTAGTTAAATTAGCCTCCCGCATAAAGTGTACCTAAATTTCCCTACTTGACAGATGCAACTGTCTTTCGGGGCTGCATAGGTCAACAGCAAGCCGGGCTATTTAATGGTCGGGGGCTTAATCTGACCCGGGCTTCGAACTCATGACCTCTCGGTCAGTAGTGATTTATTGCAGCTGGTTACTAGCCAGCTGCGCCACAGCCCGGCAGTGGCAAGCTTTGATTTAGATTACTTCATTATTTTTAAATGAATAATTTAGGCCTACTTCATATTTCCATATTTAAGCCTTTGGTTCCAGTTTTCCCGTCACTTATAAAATATGGCAGGATATGCATGGTATGCATTAGTATATAGGAAAAACTGATGTTGCTAACTTTATGTCCACCATGAGTCACCAGATTAAACTCAACCTCCTGCTTAGTGTGGCGTAAAAAGTGGAACACCAAAATGGTAGAGAATGCATTACTGTGAAGGAGATGTGAATGATTAAAGTGGCTCATACTGGAACTGATTATGGTTGTGTTAAGGTTTCACACAACATAAATGATTTCTTATTTTCTATTCAGTATACTTAATAAGTTCAGAAGAAGAAATATTCCATATTAAATGTAAGATTAGAACTATGGTCTTGCTGTGTCTTTCCCCCCTCCTAACAAGGGCAGGCAAGGATAACATAACGTATCAAAAATTGAAAAATAAACTGTTCCTGGCTTGAAAGTATTATTTCCTGTTTAATTATGCTGTACTTACTTTGAAAGTAGTTGTTATACCCCAGAAACTTCATTTTTGTGACTGTCACAAACTATGTTCAATTGGTTGAGACTCTATCAGAAATTCATTGAATAACTATAGCAAAATGTGCTACAGGATGTCCCACAAAAACAAAGCTTTTGCAGTTCAATAAACCTTTTCCATTTTTTATGATAGACTCAATTAAAACTCTCAGTGAATTTAAGATATTGTTGTCACTGGTATTGCCCTTGCCACCATAATAAAATTGTGGTGGAATTTGTGTGAGGAGACTTTATTTGAAATAAGTAGGGCAATACATTACTGCATGTAAAAATGGGAGAAAATGTATCAGGAGTTGTTAATTTGTGTTCTGTGGTAAAATCGATAATTTAATCAAGGAATCTTACAATATTCTAGCTCATACTACAACAAATTTAGATGCTTGGAAAAGGTAGTTTCAGGGAGAAGATTAAAAGAATAATTCCTGACTTTGTGTTGCTTCATCGCTTTTCCTGCCACAGACACTTGTTGCAAACAAAAACACATAACATAAAGAATCACACTGGGCTGCATGATAACATGAATCTGCTCAGAGTGCAAGTATAGTCCATAACTTTCATTTGTGCTCAGTGACATAAACATATAACTAAGGTAGTATGGGAAAGTGATGACTTTACTGCACCTGAGATTGCAGATTTGTTTTTGAAAGTGATGCTAGAGTAGTTTATCAGAACAGCAAACGGTTTCTTAAATCAAGAGAAATCATTCTTAAATATATTAATTGGCTTGTTTATATGCAATCTAAGGACAGATTTAACACAGATAAAAGAAATACAGCTATAAAGTTTAAAGGAAATTGATTTTGTTTAAAGCTGAAGAAAGGCAACGAGGAAATAGCTAGTGTACTACTATGGTTTGAGCATTGGGCTGTGACTCAGGAGAGAAGGTCTTGGTTTCCTGTTCAGCCATGGAAACCCACTGGGTGTTCTTGGGTACGTTATTCTCAAACACAGAAAACCCCATGATATGTTTGTCTTAGGGTCTCCACAAGTTAAAATAACTTGAAGGCACACAACAACAAAAACAGTGATCATATAATTTAAAAACGTAAATAGCTGTTGAAACCAGAGACAGATGAGTCTGTAAAAGAGTACATGATAAGGTGGGCCCTAAATATTGGGGCAGAATTCCATATAAATGTATGAAAACAATGTGGTCCTAATATAAAACATTTACTTTGAGCAATACTTCAAAAGAAAACCTTTATAAAATAATGTGTAGTTGTCATCAAACCCTATTGTTTCAAACCAATATTAGGAATGTCAAAACAAGGAGCTTCCCCCGCCCCCCCAAAAAATGTGGTGAATTTATTAGAAGGTAAAAAAATAGTGGTCTAAGATTTATATGTTATGACCTCATCAGACAGGTTACTTTTTGGTGACATGGGCCAGCTTGTCAATACTTTTGCAACTGACCTCTCCGGCTCCCATCCCACAATGTAGAGAAACTTCCGGCTAGGCTCCATCACAAAAGCATAGATGAAGCAGTGCTTGCCACCACGGCAGCAACACAGGAGGCTTCCTGTATAGTATTGGATCAACAGGGGGAAGCCAGGCGATCGACACTTCCCACCATGGGACTGGATGATATGTAAGTTGGGCAATGTCGGGCATGGGGCAATGGGTTTCTCCTGCCCTCTGACGGGCTCCTGGATTCACCATGGTGTATAGCGATTCCAGAGGCCCATCTGATGAGGTCCTCTATCCAAGAAAATTTAAAAGTACATTTGAAATATTACCAGAAAAATTTCTTTTGAGCATTATGGATTAAAAACTGGTCAGTAAAAAAGGTTTACATTTTCAATACATGAAAATAGTAGCTAAAATATTCCCTGGTCAAACTTGGAAATGGATGGAAGTACTGATGAAGAGATTGCTAAGATTGTTGAATTGGCTCAAATGGCCAAATTAATGTGGGTGTTAAAGGATAAATTAATTGTATATTTCTTTGAAAGATTGAAGACTTAGAAGTTTTTGAACAATAAAAATCTAACAATTTCATAATCTGTGGTGATGATTATTAGTATTTTGTTAAATGTTTAATGGTAGTATAATATTTTATTTTATTTTTGTTTTCTTTGTAGTCAGGATGGGGGCAAAGTCCTATTTTGTTTTAGACACGTGTCTTCTTTTTATCTCTTTTCTTTCCTCTGTTACTTTATTTTTTGAATGTATATAATTTTAAATACAAATTATTTCCCTAAAAACTAATGAACAAATAACTAAAACTAAAAAAATAGCAAATATTTGTACTTCCACATATACAACAGTGTGTAACTTCACAAGACAAATCAGTAAATATTTTGTCTTTCTAATGTGTATACCTAGGATATCACTCATCTAAAACACTAATCAATTCCTTTTTATTTTTTTCAAGTGGACATCACCAGCATGACCAAGAACACATTTGAACAGATCACCTCAGATTATGAAGGTTTTCAAAAAAGGCTAAAAGTTTTCAAAAGGTATATCTGATGTTTTTGTCAAATCTGCCAGTAAAAGATAGAAGAGTACACAGAGACAGGAAAATACTCGAAGTGAATAACTGCCTATGTAGATAATGTAGACAGAAGAGGTTTGGCTTCTGAGACTATGGTATTTATTTCTTAAACAGAAGTCTACTAGCTACAGGTGGGCCACAACTTGTGAAGATTGGAAGGAATGTCTTTGGCAGTAGCAATGGCAAGTCTCATCAAGTGGGTTTTAACAAAATTCTTGGGATAGAGATGAATACTCCTGTGCAATGAATTTCCAACCACTGGCACCTTTCTTTTCTTCCTGTTGTGAATGGTTGTTACCTTGATTCCTTTCTTGGTATGCAGTATACTTTTTTTTGCTACGATTCTCACGAAGCTGTAGAAAACGATCGCTTCATTGGAGGGGTTCTTAACCTCTTCTGATTGGTCTGCTCCTGAAAATGTCTGTTCTCCAAGGTACCCTATTTTCCCCAAATATGACAGCATCCTATATTAAGTTTTGCTCCAAAAGATGCTTTAGAGCTTGTTTTCAGGGACAGTCTTATTTTTCCAAATTTACTTTTTAAATGAATTATATCTAGGCCTTATTTTTGAAATAGGGCTTATATTTCGAGCATCCTCAGAAATGCTGAAAAGTCACGATAGGTCTTATTTTTGGGGTAGGTGTTATTTTGGGGAAAACAGAGTATCTCATAACTATTACAGGCTTTTTAATTTTCTTCAGTAGTTTCTTGCTGTTGGTTCTGTAGGATCAATTCTCCCTATGTTCTATCCAGGAAGTTTCCCTGTTCTCTGATGCATTGAAGGAACTTCACAGGTAGCTGCAGGATGCTCACCTTCTTTTCCAAAATTAATACCAATTTACACTGGTAACAGGTGTAGTTGGTGAGGTTTTCTTGAAAGAAGACACACATTACATATACATGGCAGCAGGATGACTCATTTTCTACAGTTATTTCTCTCCCATTCTTTATTGTATGGGATTTATGAGGTATCTCCATGGGATACGGTTGGGGGTATGTTGCTAGCTCAAAAGCTTGTTGCCTCTCCCCTTGTGGCCATTTGCTTACAGCAACTGCAGCAAAACTGATGAGAACAAGCATGCAGAGAGGTTGCTATTCTCCCAGAACTTCACCCCCATTTGCAAAAGGATCCTCACTCCTATTTAGATTGAATTTAAATTAACTACATACTCACTGCATGCTTACATGATGAACTAGCTATGATGCCGTTTGACTTCGGGCAAAAGAAATCAAAAGCCTAGAGAACATCTCTTGGGAACTTCTACTCCATTTGTACCTCTCGAGTATACAGTTCAATTTATAATTATAGCAATTGAGAAAAATATGCATATGCATGCATTTTCATGTGTATGCTTTTAAAGAATGGAATCAGTGATCAGATGAACAAATATAGAAATTGATTTCAAGCTACCTGCTAGACTCTGACTGTAGGCTGTCAGGCAGTTCTCATCTGTCTTTGCTCAACATCTGACCTAACAAATATATCTTTTGTGGTTTCACATTTGATAGTAATCTGACAATTAAAGTGATCATACTTTATAGCAGGATTTAAAATTATCACTGAAGAAGTTTAGATATGTTGTAGTATATCAGCTTTGCAAGTTGAATATATGCTGCAGTATTAGCATTTAATAACAATTTCACTGGTGAATGAAAAAAGATATTGAAATTCAGATTTAGTGATTAGTTTTTATAGAGATGAGCACATAAGCAAACATATAAGTAGGCCTGTACAACGAATTAAAAAAAAGTTTCAATAGTCATTACTAAATTTGGGGGGTAGTAATTTACTAAATTGCTAAAGTGCTTCTAAAATATCATAATGGGTTCGTATTGTAACTATAACGAAGTAACAAAATTTTAGTTACTTTTTCATTATAAAATTGCACAAGTGGGAAAGCCTCCAGAGCTTTCTCACTTATTTTTAGATCTATTGGGATGAAACTTGCTACAATTGTGGAACACATGTACCACTATTAACCCCCCCCCCCCGGCTCCTCTCTCTGGGCCTGTCGTGCCGGAGAAGCTTCTTGGCTGGCCATCCAGTCAGGCATTCCCCCCCCCCCCCACTGCCCTATGGGGAAACCAAATCCAGCCCTTTTGGGGGAGAAGCAGTGTCCACAACGTAGACTTGGAGCAACTTCTGAGACTTACATAACTCTTCAGAGAAGTCATAGGTCAGTGTTTTGAATATTAAGTTTTTTTGTGTGCATTGGATAATCCAGAACGTTGGATAAGTGAGACTCTACTGTACATGGAAAACATGCTAACTATATCTATTTATTTCCATATCTAAATATTTTCTCTGGGTATTTTTCTTTCTATTCTTTGTGCATATTCTTCCCATCCTCACTTGTCATCTTCTGATACAATTGAATGTTTTATTACCCATGAAGTTTTATGTGGATGTGCAATTAGCATTCCAGCAGAAAGCTTCACTCTCTGCATATTACTCATGGGTTATGTATTTCTAGATAAAGACTCTTATAGTCAGACAAATTGAGTTGAACTTGGAGGTCCCTGTGACTTAAAGTGTGTGGATGTGTAGGAAGGTAGAGACACAATACTATGAGGAAAGAATGCTAAAAAACAATAAAAACCCAAATAAGAATAAGAACTTCAAGTATTTACATGATTAACTGGATTTGGAATTTATCTTATTCTAAGTGTGATTAAAAGTACCTTTTGTGGGAAATTTGGCCTGATGTTTGACATTGCATCATTGGTATCAGATTGTGATATCATTTTCCCTCCCAAAATGGTGTGTGTGTGTGTATACACACTCGCACACACATGCACACACATTATAGTTTCCATAATGTACACATTTATTCATATAGTTTTCCAAGAATATACAGATACTTTGTTCACATTTCCTTCATCAGCTAAGCCATATGCCCCAATGCTGTGACTTTTAGCTTTTCACATTCTTAAAGCACATGCATGATTTTGTGTACTTTTTTGTTTTTCAAAGACATACTGCAAGCCTTGAAAATGTGTGATTTTTTTTTTTGCACGTTGCACCTTATTTCACAATAAGTCCAGGAAGCGTGAAATGCATAATTTTGATGCAAATCTTAAAATCACTGGATTTTTTTTCTCTAGATGTGGACTTCCCTTTTATATTGGCTTTTCCAGAATAGTAATAACTTCCAAGATAGTAATAATATTCCAACATAGTAATAACAAATCTATGATAACTTTCTCTTTTAGCTAGTTGCAATGTCTTGTATGCTGAGCTGCCCTTGAAAAGACACAGGAATTTCCACTGCTGCAGCCAACACAAGCTTTTTATTTCTTTTCTTTTTTTGGGTGGGGGTGGGGGTGGGGGTGGGGAGTTAATAAAAGGAAAGTAAGTTGCATAATATAAGAGGTCTACAGTCACTGTCTATAGATTTCTCAACTTGATTATGGCTCCTAGTTTTTTCAAGCCCTTAATCAGACCATGGTCTACAGGGAGCCCCTCCATTTTTTTTTACAGTTCCAAGACATACATTTTGTTCTCACAAGCATGGATAAATATCTTTACCATTATCTCTTCACTGCAAAAAAGAAATTTAAACTGCACAGATTATAGACATTATTCACCATTTAGGACCCATTCTGTGGCAAGAAGAGAAAGCAGACCAGGAGACAAAGCTCTATGCTAAAAGATAATCACTTACTTTATTAATTTTTAAAAGTCTAATGTGTTTTGGCCAGGATCAATTTGCCTTCTCACAAGCTATGGTTTGCACAGAAATGTCTGGAGTTGTATGTATAAAACACTCTCTGAAGTTGTACATATAACACACTCTGGACGATTAAGCCAACATGTCTGTGAAAGCTTTGAGAAATGTGCTTTTCAATCAATTTTGGAGTATTTTAGAATGCTCTTTCCTCATACCTTGTAAATTATAGCAATATCACAGACAAAATATATTCCCAAATGCCTAGAGAAGCAGCAATTTTTGTTGTTGCTGTTTTTTTTAAAAAAATTACAAGGTTATGTAAACATTTAGTTGTTTCTGATTTAGAGAAATAATGTTTCTTTGGTGGGGGTATAAAGTAGGGCTCAAATATTCCCTCAGCTGTTTCCAAATCACTCTTCCTAAATTGAATTTGCAACAGGAACTAAATCATAAGGAAGAAAAACCTGGAAAAGGCACATTTTCAAACTGGAAATCTCAGACTGCCTATCCAGTGCTGCCACTGGTCATACAGGATGGGGAATTCTGGAAGTTATCATTTAAAAAGTAGCATGTCCATATTTAGGAATGGGCTGATATAGTTCCAGTTTTGAGAAAAGGGCAGAGTATAAATGAGGTAATTCATTACCTAAGTTACACTGGCTGGAATCCTGTTGAAAACTTATATCTTTGCAAGTAAACCTGTATCTTTGAGAATTAGAACTGGACAATTTCATAAAATCATCAGAAATGATGAAACTCATTGGCCTCGTTATGCACTGGGACAACAGCTAGAGAGTATCTGAGTTGTGCACTGGTAGAGCCCAACATGCATTGAGATGCCTTTGCTTGTGCTTGTAGCACCTCTTTGCAATTCACTGTGTTTCTCAACACCTCTGCTACATAGCCAAGGATATGTACTTACATAACTTACACCATGATAGGTATCCCAACCAATACGAGTATCATTTAGGAAACCGACTTCTCAATCCAATGTGAGTTTTTTGCCCAGTGATCAATTTATATTTGTGCTCTCTGATCCCTTGCCAACAATTCAGTACTGCTATTGGGGTAGATATAGCTTTGGGAATATTTGTCAAGATTACTTATAGCTCTGTTCTACCAATGCATGTTTTTCTAGTACCTTCATTCATAGGTTTCTTTCTCCCAGGTACAAAAGACCATGTGGTAGGCCTCATCCACGATTTAAGATGAATAGCCCCCCTTGTCCCAACAGTAGTTCCATGTGTGATGATGATAGTGTCTGAATCATCGTTTTGTTATGAATGATGCACCAAAGAAAAGATCAAATCTCTAGTGAAAATTATAATGTAAAATACAAACGAAAAAAAGAACAGCATCAAAACAGCTGCTATTGAGCATGAAAGTGACATGTTTAATCTACATTTTCCAAGCGATTTAGCAAAGCTGATAGTTAATGATTTTCCACAGCAAGGCCTCAGTTAACTGTAAGCTTTTGACCTGAGAGAGTGCCTGGATTCTTCACCTGACATAAATACCCTCCTAGGAAGGATTTGTTACATTTTAATGCCAGGAAATAAAAAGAACACTCCCAAAGGATGCTTCTATGTACAGCCTGTCTTCATTTCCATGGAACTTGTCCAGGAGGAATTGATGTAGACTATGTCCCACAAGGCTGATCCACAGATACAGACTCAAATCATTTTCATGTACTTCCCTATTGGCATCTTACCAACATCCTAGAAGCCTCTCTCATCTCTGATCAAACTATCCTGCATCTGAAGAAGAGCCGCCGAAGAAGAAAGACATTAATGCTAGTATGCATATGTGTTCCACATGCATTTCCCATCAGACAATTCTTCCTCTGAAATTCAAAAGCTTATATCTAAAATGAAGAAGAATCAAAGAGATGGACAAATCAGTCCTCCATTTTTCATGCATTTCTCCTGTGATTGGCTAACATCCAGCATGCCTACAAATTGGCTATTGGGGGACCATATTGGGGGACCATATTGCTGACTCTTCCTAGACATCAAAGTATGGACACTATGTGTGTAGGCTTCTCACCATAAGATACCTGACAAACATGTGAATACTGGAGAAAGGGCTGAAAAAAGTCACCTTTTCTGAGGCAGGACTAAGCTATATATTATCAATGCTGGGGATGACACCTTGTAGCCCCTTAATGCAAGTAATTCTTATTCTTATTATTTTTATTTCTGCCCCACTTTTTCTCACAACAAGAAGAAGGCTTTAAAGGGCCTCAATTTTGGTCCATATCACATTTTCTGAAACTCATCTAATTCATTCTATCCCATTTCATCATTAATCTACATTTCCAACAGTATTTTTCTTTAAAGACTGTGTACAAAAATTTGCATTTAAATTTGCTACTTAGAGATGTGAATTTTAATGTATTCTCTTTCAGAATACCATAAAGAGTCTTGAAGCAGCAGACTAACAAGTTTTATTTGGCATACTGTAAGCTTTCATGGCCTGCAGCCCAATTCATTAGATGCAAGCAGCCCATGAAAGCTTATGCCAAATAAAACTTGTTAGTCTTTAAGGTGCTATGACACCCTTTCCTGTTCTTGCTACAACAGACTAACATAGCTACTCCTCCACTTGAAATTTTACTCAAAATATGCATTTCTAAAAAATTCCCTGAAAATATGTAACTTAAAATCATTTTCTTTTTTCAGATACATTTTGAATGTTTTTAAAATACATTGAACAAGAATGACCTACCCTCAAAACCTTTTGGAAGTACTGTACATCCAGATTCCATATTAGCTTGGAATAGGCAGAACAAGTTAGTTAATGTTAGAATTCAGAGAATTCACCAAGTTTTTTCTAGATAAAAATGGGCACAGGAATTGGTAGAAAATGTTACCAAGGAAATCTAATGATAGGAAAATGCTGACTATATAAAAAATGTCACACATTTCCCATGAACCATGCCCTATACTCAGCTGCAGAAGCACACTCAATGGTGAGTTGATTCATGTATTTTGGAAATGCATAAAATAATCAAATGGAAGACAGAAAACCATAAACCTAGACATGTTCTGCAAAATCTCTGCCAATGCATAAATGCAACACTAAAACATTACTAAGACATGGCTATTCAGTCTCTCTTTAAAGGTCTCAGAAGAACCCCAGAACCTTTCAAAGTACAGGTAGCCCCCATGTTATGAACAAGATAGGTTCTGCAGTTTTGTTCTTAAGCTGAATCTCCATGATCGGAGGATTTCACCTCACTTTCTGTCCCTAATAGCTTGTTGTGGAAACAAGGATATATGCTTTTAATTTTGTTCTTGTTCTGTTCTTTGGGCTTGGCCCCATGTTAGCCACCCCAAGTCCCTATGGGGAGATGGAGGCAGGATAGAAAAAATAAATTATCACCATCATCATCATCGGTAATAAAGCTTCAGTGGAGACATCTTTTCCCCATGATAACTCTTCCAGGACTGAATTTCCCTTCCTAGGGATAGATTTCTCTCACTTTCTGTTGTCTCACCCTAGTTTTTAACTAAGAGTTGTTTGTAAGTCAGATGTTTGTAACTTGGGGACTGTCCATAGTCTATTCCATTTTTGAGCAGCTATTATCATCATCAAAGAGACATCACACTGGCAATGAAGGTCTGCATAGTTAAAGCAATGGTATTCCTCATAGTAACTTATAGATGCAAGAGCTGGACCATAAAGAAGGCTGAGCAAAGGAAGATAGACACTTTTGAACTGTGGTGTTAGAGGAAATTTTTGAGAGTGCCTTGGACTGCAAGACGATCAGACCAGTCAACACTCCAGGAAATAATGCCCGACTGCTCACTGGAAGGAAGGATATTAGAGGCAAAGATCAAATACATTTGCCACATAATGAGAAGACAGGAAAGCTTGGAGAAGATACTGATGCTGGGAAAAATGGAAGGAAAAAATAAGAGGGGCTGACCAAAGGCAAGATGGATGGATATTATTCTTGAAGTGACTGACTTGACCTTAAAGGAGCTGGGAATGGCCAAGGTTGGCAGGAAGCTCTGGCATGGGCTCGTCCATGAGGTCATGAAGAGTCAGAAGTGACTAAACAACAAAAATTACCATCATGCATCTCTTCCTAATCATTTGCTAAAATCTACTTTCTTAAACTTGAATTCTGCTCCATTTCCATTATAGCATTGCTATCCTTACAGCTCAATATAATCTGAATCCTTTCTTCTTCGTGCTAAACATACACAACTCACTCAACTGTAGGGCTTGACTTCTAAATCTTCTACCATCTTTGTTCTCTCCCTGTACATGTTGTAGTTTCTCAGTATCACTCTTCACTATTTTGAGTAATATGAATAACTTCAGGGGTGGAATGAGGCCAAGGCATAAGAGATTTATATATAGCATAACTTTATTTGTGCCTGCACATCACACATGGCTACTTTCCCTCAAAAAAGTACAATTTCTCTTATAATTCAAGATAAGAAAAGCTGGTATCATACGTTATGTTGTCATCATAGGGATCCACTAAACATTTATTCAGTTACAGATGTTCATTTTGTGTAGACTGTGAAATGCTATTTTTTATAGCAAATTGTAGGTGTAGACTTCCTCCCTGCTATTCCTTTGCTAGTTATCTGTAATTAGGCGTTACATCATTTCAGTATCAAGGGATTTAATTCTTCATTAAGTTTCTTCTTCAGGTAGCAATGAGTAATCTCCACAATTCTCACTGTGAGAAAGTTTTCAAAAGCCATGCAGTTTTTGAAAGCTATTCATAATTCAGAACTTACAATCCAGAAAATTCACGACATGATTGTTTTCAGCAAGAAACAGCATTGTCTGCATGAAAAATAACATTTCAACATAGAAATATTAATTGTTTTCTATGCAAACTAACCATGTATGAATATTATAAAAATAAATCTTTAGAGAATTTCTGTGTAGAAAACTATATTTTGTGTCTACAAATTAATACTTTTGCATTGAAACATTATTTTCCTTGCAAAGAATGCTACCTCCTGTGCAGAAAATGTTGTGTTTTGTGCAAAACATTCATGTCTGAATTTTGTGCAGAATTGTGCTGAATTAGTCCCAAACTGAGAAAGATATCATCAACTCAAAATTCTTCTTGTCAATTTGTCAATACTTCTTAAAAAATCAACAATTTTTCAACATTTGTGAATATTCTTTCAATTCTACCAGTAGTTTGGAGATAAGCAAGCGGGGCCCTATGGGTCATGCAAGCTCTCCCACGGCTGATTGCAGCTTCTAATAGCTTCAGACTCCCAAAAGACTGATTTTGTGGCTAAGGAAATGATTAACTCTTCTGGCAGCCTCGGGATGGCAGGGAACTTTTTGAATGGGTATGAGGAACTAACACTATTGTACCTAATCATCACTATTTTTTCAAACCCTGGTCAATTTTGTTCCTGAATCTTATCCTTTACTCCTAACTAATATGGGGCCATTGAACCAACTATTCAGTGGTGAGTTGGGAGCATGCCTGTTTTACCAATTCAATGTTCAATTCTAGTTAGAAATAAGGATACAGATCCCAGGTTTTTAAAAATTTTTTGGCTAGTCTTGCAGAATGTAAAGTGGGCTTAGGTCAGATAGCTGGTTCTGAACCTGGCCTGTGACACTGGTTAATATCTTCCTTTTCCTATTATGAAGTATATGTGGCTAATCATGTTATACATATATGTTTACAAGGTCTCTGCTGTACATTGCATGCAAGAAGCTTTGTTGAAAGAGAAATGTTTATCAAGTGCTGAAGTAAGAAACTATCTCATTTACCAAATTGCCTAAGGAAAAACAGAAGCATAGAAATGTTATTCACATATGATTACACTGATTGACAGCGTCTTTGCTCACAAATAGGTTCCATTGCGCTCCATCTGGTTTATTCCCAGGTAAGTGGGACATTATTACAGATTTAGCACTAAGAACAGGATTAGATCACAGATGGCAATTCTATGGCTGGGTTATTCCATTTCAGACAGCAAGTAAAATCTCAATATACACCATACAAAGCACTGCCTTGATTTTTTTTTTGCGGGGGGGGGGGGGGGGGAGTCAAACTGCAGATTCACACAAGCTCATAGTTGAAATATGAGGTTCACTGCCACAAGTTTTAAAAGGGATTTGATAAATCCATGGAGGTTAGAGTCCTCCTTGACTTTCAATCGTGCCTATGTTGACAAAACAATATGTATCAGTATATTAGTTGCTAGGACATGTGTAAGGAAGGGTGTATTCATGCTGTTTGGACTCCATAGGTAACTGGCTTGCTGATTGTGAATAGAATGCTGGATTACATAAGCCTTCTATCTAATTCACTAAGGGTCTTTTTCTATCCTAACACGTCAGACAAAATACATACTAAATGGAGAAAGGTTAGTTTTTCCTATTGTTGTTTGATATGGGGTGGTTTGGTGGTCTAAGAAACTGGTGGCAGAGGGAAGGATTAAGCACCTTCCATCATGGTCAAAAACAGAATAGCCTTTCTTACCTCTGGTTTAAAGTAAAAGAAGATGACTGTATGGAATACCATGTGATGTATGATTGAGGTCCTAGAACTCACACAAACCAATTGGATATTTTAATATTCAGAGCATATAGACTGAAAAATGTATCAGATAAACTGTCTCTTGCATCAGAACATGAGAATCATACAGCTTCTATAAGAGTAATTTCTTCCTTGTGTGTTAGAAATGTTTATATTTTGAAAGGAAACCATGCAAACCTAGAAAAATTGGATTACAAGATTGTCCGCCATTTCACTCTTAGAACATGTCTACTTGAAACTCAGATACTTTAAAACTTACCTTTAAGTAGAGGGATGGTGTTTTAACCTCTGGAGTTTTCAGTAACTGTACAGATCCACCCAGTCTGAAGGAGTAATAGTGTATCTAACTGTGAGCTTTCAGATAAAGACATTTATAAATGCATTAGCAGAGGCTACAAAGGATTAAGATGATGGTGGCAACATTTTCTGAAATGTTTATAAAGCAGCCACAGAAGGAGTATTCTACTGTGAATCATAGGTATTTATAATAATAATAATAATAATAATAATAATAATAATAATAATAATAATAATAATAATAACAACTTTATTTTTATACCCCGCCTCTATCTCCCCGGAGGGGACTCAGGGCGGCTTACATGGGGCCAAGCCCGAATAAAAACAGTAGCAGTATAAAACACAGCAATAGACAACAACTTGCACAATAAAAAAAATAAAAAAAATAAAATAAAACATTAGCCAATAAAAAACAAGAACTAATAAAAACATGGATTAAAACTGAGAGATTGTAAAAGTAGACTGGGTAAGGTGCACCATATAAATATTGTAAACACAAGGTGACTAATAAAGTGCTGCAAATTCTGGAAGTGCAAATTGGGATGGGAATAGACCCTGTGTCTATATCGAGTTGACAAAGGTAAAAGGTGCAAACCGGTACAAGAATGGTCACAGATACAGATTGCTTCTGGATTAGCAATCTTTATCTAAAGGCTTGAGTAAAGAGCCAGGTTTTCAAGCTCTTTCTGAATGCTACCAGGGTGGGGGCTTGCCTGATTTCCCTGGGGAGCGAGTTCCAGAGCCGGGGGGCCACCACGGAGAAGGCTCTCTCTCTCGTCCCCACCAACCGTGCTTGTGAGTAAAGAGCCAGGTTTTCAAGCTCTTTCTGAATGCTACCAGGGTGGGGGCTTGCCTGATTTCCCTGGGGAGCGAGTTCCAGAGCCGGGGGGCCACCACGGAGAAGGCTCTCTCTCTCGTCCCCACCAACCGTGCTTGTGACGGAGGTGGGAGCGAGAGGAGGGCCTCCCCCGACGAACGAAGAGATCGTGCAGGTTCGTAGAGGGAGAGGCGATCACTAAGGTAGGAGGGTCCCAAACCGTTCAGGGCTTTGTAGGTGATCACTTGCACCTTGAATTGGGTCCGGAAGGTGAACGGCAGCCAGTGGAGCTCCTTAAGCAGGAGGGTTGACCGCTCCCTATAATTTGCTCCAGTTAGAAGCAATATATGATATATTCCACCTGTATCATTTACTTTACTTTACAGCAGCATTTTATACTAGTACCTCCCCAAACGTTGGTGGCCCACCCCTTCCATTATCTCTGAAATTTTAGTTATATTGTGTAATCCAATGCATCTAGAAAAAGCTAGGATGCAAAAGGTTGATCTATAGTGTGTTCTCCTTTCATTGTTTATAGGTCAATACTAGCTGTGCCCAGCCACGCATTGCTGTAGCTTATGGGACTCATTTGTTGGCCAGGTGGAATAGCAGTGAATAGCCTTGTAGCCTCAAAGCCTGGCTGTTTTCTTCTTATGGGAATCCTTGTTTGGTGAGCTGGAATGCAATGGAATAGGGTTGCTGCTAGGAAGCCTGGGTACTTGTGTTCTAGGGGAATGATTTTTTTTGGGCTTCTAGAATTGCAACAAATAGCCTTGTTGCTTCAAAGCCTGGCTGCTTGCTACTTAGAGGAATCTTTGGTTGGTCAGCTTCAATAGTACAGAGTAGTATCACTGCTTCAAAGCCTGGCTGCCTCCTACCAAGGTTAATCCTTTGTCTGGTTGAATTGCACTGAATAGCCTTGCAGCTTCAATGCCTGGCTATGTTATACCTATTGGAATCCCTGTTTGGCGAGCTGGAGTATCACTTTCAATCAAAGAGCCGCTTTGAAGCCTGCCTACTTCCTTTGTAGGGGAATCATTGTTTGGCCAGCTTGAATTGCACTGAAAAGTTTTGCAGCTTAAAAGCCTGGCCGCTTTCTATATAGGGCATTCTTGCTGGCCAGGTTGAATGGGACAGAGTAGCCTCATGGCTTCAAAGCCTGGAGGTTTTTTTACCTAGAGGAAATCTTGGTTGGTCAGGTTGAACAGCACTGAATAGTCTTACTCCTTGCAAGCCTGGCCGCTTTCTACCTTGCGGAATCCTTGGTTGGCCACTTTGAATAGCAATTAATAGTCTCGGTGTGCAGGTATGAATGCTGCAATTAGCCACCTTGATTAGCATTTAATGGCCTTGCAGCTTCAAAGCCTGTCTGTTTCCTGCCTGGGGGAATCCTTTGTTGGGAGGTGTTAGCTGGCCCTGGTTGTTTCCTTTCTGGAATTCCCCTGTTTTCAGTGTTGCTCTTTATTTACTATCCTGGTTTTAGAGATTATATTGTTCTGTATTATTATAACACAGTAATCATTTCATATTATATTTATAATCTTATATTATCTGTTAGAACTGGATTATACGATGACCCTCCTACACAGCTGTATAGAATCCACACTAAACTGGATTATATGGCAGTGTGAACACTAGATAATCCAGTTCAAAGGAGATACTGTGGATTATCCTGCCTTGGCATTCTGGGTAATATAGCTGTGTGGAAGGTCCTTGAGTCTACACTGCCATATAATCCAGTTCAAATTAGATAATCTGTATTTCATAGGCTGTGTCAAAGAGGCCTAACTGTCTGTGCCCTGGGTGCCATCTTGGCTGAGGGAGTTGCTAGGAGACAAAAGGGGCAGGGCCTAAAGGCAGTGCGGGGGGGGGGGGCGGGGCGGGGCAAAGGCAGTAGAGCCTACTTTTCTAACTGGCAGTT
This sequence comes from Anolis carolinensis, assembly GCF_035594765.1. Lineage (NCBI taxonomy): Eukaryota > Metazoa > Chordata > Lepidosauria > Squamata > Anolidae > Anolis > Anolis carolinensis. The sequence goes on from NC_085841.1 coordinate 43,801,853, forward strand.
AAGGGGAGAAAAGCTCTTCCTCATCCTCTGTAATTTGGACTATTTTTCTAGGTTTTTTTTTAATTTAAAGACATATTTTGGATGACTATGTCTTTTGTGGCCAAATTTGGTGTGATTTGGTTCTGTAGTTTTGCTGTTTACTCCATAGTAAAACGAACATTACATTTTTATATATATAGATGATATAAGATGCACTAATCATAAATCACACTAGTTTTGGATGAAAAATTTCATTTTAATTGAAAATCATAAAAAGGTTCATACTATATACTATTTACCTCAAATATCCTTATTTATCAGTCTTCACTTCCTTTCTTCAATGATTTATTAATACAAATGAGCCTCTGTTGTTGTCCCCATGTTACAGAGGAAACCACTCGCATTGTCTTTTAGTTCAAGCAACAAAGGTGTCTGCTCAATAAAATCTAAGTTATAAATAAGGCTATGGCTGAATACTAACAGTCTGTATTTAGACGGCATAGAATTAATTACACAGCACAAGCAAATTAATCCTCCCTTCATATGTCCATCCTAAACAATAGTTATTTTTCTATAAGAATATGCTAAAAACCCATTCCATTGTCAGAATTTAAGGAAGAACTTACCATATTTGTGTTATTGATTGCCATTTTTATTGTTGATTTTAATTTTTTAAAATCTCTTAATAGGTTAAAATTGTAATATTGGAACAAGCTGTCTTACGGTTTTAAGGATTCAAGGGTTGTTACTTACAGTCTTATCACACAGGGTAAAAAAGGGTCCTAAGATGCTTCTGCCACAGTTTACCCATAAAGCTTCACACCACCCATCAGACAACATAAGGTGACTTCTGGTGGGGCTTCGTGGGTGAAGTGGAGTGGTAGTGTGGAAGGACATTGTCTCCACCAATACATATGATGGGGAGGCATCAACTGCTGGCCAGGGCCCTGAGATTGCCTCACTGCCACCCCAGTGACTCCCAGATTCACCACAGATGCTGGCAAGTCACTGTGTTGGAACTCATCACATGGATTCTCTTTTTGAGATCTTTCTCTATTGCAAAACATCTTGATGGCATTTGCAAACGGGAAGGGCAACTGTTGACTTTTATATCCATGTAGTGATGAATCTGTTCTGGATATATATATTTTTAAAATAACATTCAAAGTTATCACCCAAAAAGCCCAGAACCTAGTGACTGCTCTGTTCATATAGAACACACTAGATGTTCTTGGAACTGAGTATTATAGGCTTCAGAGGCGGTCCACCGGCGGGGCCATTTAAGTGGCCACTGGTGGCGAAATCATTCTGAAAGTGCAGTGAGGCCCCCGGGAAGATGGCGCCACCCTCCACCTCCTTCTTTGGGCCTTGCGGGCCTTCTTCGGGCTGCCCGGACCACCGGAAGGGCCGACGCGGGCTCCAAAATGCCCGCTCAGCCCACCTGAAGGGCCGACGCAGGCTCCAGAGTGCCTGACATGGGCTCCAAAAGGCCCAGCGTGGGCCTTCTGGAGCCCGCGTCAGCCCTTCTGGTGGGCTGGACAGGCCTTCTGGAAGCTGTCTGTTGGAAGCAAGGCAAGTGGGGTTTATTTGTCTGTGGAATAATGTCCACGGTGGAAGAAAGAGCTCTTGTCTGTTGGAAGGCAGGTGTGGATGTTGTAATTAATCACCTTGATTAGCATTTAATGGCCTGGCTTCCTCTTGCCTCTTGGAGAATCTTTTTTGGGAGGTGTTAGCTGCCCCTGATTGCTTCCTGTCTGGATTTCCCCTGAGTGTTGTTCTTTATTTAGGCTTTTCCTTAATCCCTCCTTATTATCCAACATTTTCACTTATCCAACACTTTTATTTTTCAGTGATTGGTTTTTTTTGGGGGGGGGGGGGGTTGCCAAAATTTCTGTTCGACTATACTTGAAAATTACCTTGGACCTGCTCTGATAGGCTTCCCTTCATCTCTAAAGGGAAGGTTGGCTGACTATACATGTGAAGAACGATAATAATTGATAATAATTTTATTTGTTACACATCTTTCCTCATGGCTCAAGATGAGGTATAAAAAAAAAAAGCTAAAACATCGAGATAAATCACATTGACATTAAAATGCATATATTAAAATACATAGTACAAAAATGTAAACATTATACTAATAGAATGTACATTTAAAATTCATAGTTTAAAATTGACTTGGTAGACCTGTTGGAAACTGTATTTATTAAAAAATAATAGTCAGACATGGGTTGCTGTGAGCATTTCGGGCTGTATGACCATGTTCCAGTAGCATTATCTCCTGTCGTTTCTCCTGCATCTATGGCAGGCATCTTCAGAAGTTTGACAACACAATATTCAGACATATTTGTGCCTATGTCTTCCTATTTTACAATCATTTTAAAAGTAATGTAAATATAGCTACTAGTGTTCATTTCTCCACTAGACTAAGCCATTCAATTTTTTATCAAACATAAGAAGTACATAAGGGTTTATTTTGCTACAGTTGCATTATCATAGATAATGGATACATATGCTACATTTAACATTTTGATATCACACTTCAGTAGTGCAATTGTATCAATTTGCCAATCTGTGGTATGTGACAATGCTTCTGCACACTTGAAACCCTTCCTTCCTGCACTACTGCTTCTCCTGTTGTTATATTGCCAGAACTGTACAGTTTCAGTACTGAAAACAGAGCAAAACGAAAGACAAAGATAGGCATTGAATAAAAGGAAACCAGACGAGTTGGGGGAGGAGAGGCGGGAAGGAGGAGAATTCCACATCCTGATATTCCATAATATAAGTATGGCAGCACATATACAGATGGGACATGTTGCAATAAAGTAGGTGATGGAACATAGCATCAATAGCTTGGAATGGGAGAATCATGCTGGTTTCTTGTCTTTTGTGATAAAGCAACTAGAATGGCCTTAATATTTATATGAAAAGGAGTATGGGACAGAAAAGATGAAGTCATTAAGACATTGCTAACCTGCATCCCTGACCACTGGCTATGCTGCCTCCAGAAATCATTGGGTGGGTGGAGGACACATGATAACAGCCTTTGCTATATAGGAAGGATGTTTGGTGGTTTAGTGGAGGACTATAATTTAGATATTCATTTTTATATAATCTCAAAGGGAGTCTACAGCAGGTTGATCTACTTCCATGACATGTATTTCTCCAAATAAAAGTCTGATAAAGAGTCCACAAACATCACCTGGCAAGCTTACAAATATTGTTTTAAATCTGTATTTAACTGCTTATGTTTTATTCTGTTGTATTCTTTTGTATTGTTGTGTATTAGCATCGAGTTCGGGTGAGAAGGGCGGGATAGAAATGATGGAAATAAATAAATAATAATAGTTTAATTTCTCTAAGGACATGGACCTCTTAATCTCTTGCTCTGCTATAGAGTCAAGTTTTGAAGAACTTTGCACCGAACTAGCATCCTTAATTTTGTTCAGAATGGGGTAAGTAATCAAGGACAATAGGCTCTTACAGTACTAGTCTCATTCAGTAAGTTAGCTGTAAAGACCTATTCTAGATGCAGCTGCTGAATACCCTAAAATAGAATGAAATGTCAACAGTAGCACATGCAGCATATGCCTGGCAACTATCTGATGATGGAAGGGGAAACAACTTACTATTTAGACTGTGTGGTAACCTTTTCAAAATAAAGTGCAGTGGGGTCATTTAACATATCCAAGGATATGTTATATCATAATATTGTTATGAACCCAGCCATCAATGATTTATATTTCTATCATAAAGTAAGTCCCAGTTATTGCAATTTCAATTACCTTTCCATGAAGAAAACTCCATTCAAAGATCAGATATTAAGGGCAAAAGTAGATGTTATGAGAAACACTGAAGTACTGGCTGTTCTGCTATTACACAGTGTAACAGGCCACACAATGTGATTCTCCAGCATTCTTCCTCTGAAAGCCAATTATATGGAGCAAAGTAACACAGTGCAAGAACATCATGAGGGACAAGGAGGGTGAAGGGGACATGGAGTGGGAGTAACTCAAGTGTTTCTTATTTTGACTTGTTTCATCCTCAGGCACAGAAATTTCAGCAAGTGAGTCATATGAAAAGCATCAAGATATCTGTATAAAAATGATGTCTCACTCTAAATATATTGCCTTGTATATTGGGCATGTTAACTTTCAAATATTATGATTACTTTAATTCTATTTTAATTTTGACTTGTGCATGTTTCCCACTATATTGCATATGTTTTGAATTGGAAACTGCTTTGGCTCCTAACTTTGGGAAATACACAGAGTATACTGATAATGGTAATCAGGCATGTAGCCTGGGGGGGGGGCTTGGGGGGCTTCAGCCCTCCCCCCCCCCCAATTCTCAGGGTGGTCCATGAGAAGGCCTTACTGGTATTATTTAAACTTTTATGTTTATTCATATCACGATCTGATCACCATACTCAATATATCCCATATGCATGGAGGTATTAGGATAACGATACAAAAGTGTAGATCCTCTCTCACTCAGACTCAGCCCCTCCCCCCTCCCCCCCGAATCAAAATCCTGGCTATGGGCCTGATGGTAATGATGATGATAATAATTCTTTAGTGGTGGGCTCCTGGAACGCCCCAGTGCATAAAGACGAGACTGAGATTGCTCATTGTAATGTAAAAGATCATTATATTGTTGCATTTCCACTCAGATTTTTCAATCAGAAGCTTTTTCTATCCTGGTTCTGAAAGCATTGATGAAAGCTAGTGGCTACCACATCAGCAGACCATGTTTTAAAGGACATACATATCAAATCTGGTAAGCTTTAGCCACAAAAGAGGTACATCATACTGGATAGCTCTTTGAAAGCTCAGGCTAAAACCTACAATTGATTCATTGCTCCTCTCACATAAGCTAGCAAATGCTAGCAGAAGATATTAGCTGCATATGTTCAGTAATACACACAATAATGGCACAATCTACTCATAATCTGGGCCATAAACCCAAAAAACCTGGCTGTCACTGAGCTCAAATGTTACCGTTGAGCTGAAAATCTATGCCATCTGTTGTAAAGGTCACGGAGAAAGCATCATTTCATACTGGTTTGGTCCACTGGGCACTTCCAGATGGAGTATTCACTACAGGATTGCCTCCTCAGCACTCTGAAAGCAGCACAACAGTAGTAGTAATTACAACAAAATTTTAATTTATGGACCATAATGCTTGTTGTGAGCAGTTGTTGATTCAGCAGTGTGGAAGTTCTTCCCTGCATTGTTTCATATTATCTCTTTCATATTCCATATTTAGTAGGATACAGTGACCCCTTGGCACTGACCTGAACAATGTTTTATTAATTTGCTCAAAACCTTATGGTGGTTTCTGATATTTTGATGAAATCAAGATATCTTTTCTTTTTGTTTCCTGTAACCTAGGGAAATGAGTCTTCTGATTAGGGAGCAGTAGTGCCAAAGGGGCTTTTAGAAGCTGTTTTCAGATGTCAAACAATATAAAGTTTAAAATGTCAGCAAAACATGGAAAGGTAACAGTAGAGACAAAATATGTGACAGCTCCTGAGGCAAGCAAACTTGCCTTTCAAATCTGGAGGGATTTTAGGACCACAAGAGGCACATCTTTCTGGGCTATATTTGTCTTCCACTGCTTAAAACCAAAATGGTCTCTAAATACTATTCAACTGTATACTCCAGCTGGATAAAGAAGGATTAACATATACCTGTCCTCATTTGAACATTTTCAGAAACTTGTCACTAAGAGTGCATCTGCACTCTAGAATTAATGCAGTTTGATTGCACTTACTGCCATAGCTCAAAGCTATAGAATCAGGGGAGTTGTAGTTTTACAAATTCTTTAGTCTTCTCTACCAAAAAGTGCTGGTACTTCACCAAACTACAGCTCACAGTAAACTGCCCTGAGTCCCCTTCTGGGTTGAGAAGGGCGATATATAAATAGTGCAAATAAATGAATGAATATGATTCCATAGCCTTGATCAATGGCAATTAACGTGGTATCAAACTGCATTATTTCTACAGTGTAGATACAGTAGTTAAGACTAAAATGTATAGATCTAAAAACACAGGTTTCTAGACCTATAAATTTATACAATTACTCTAGTGTAAGTGAATCTTATTGAAACTCTTTTTCTATTTGTTTGGGGTTTTTTGTGGAATTTACTAAAAATGAATAAAAATGTGAGAAGAAACCTATAACCGCATCAATCTAATGGAAAATGAATACCATTCCCTACAATCTACCATGCTCTTCTGAAAATTACTGTGGAAGTGAAATAGATCATTGGAGTTTATTTTGCAATTCTTTTCTTCCAATAGCACAGTCTTGTTGTCCCACTGTTCAGCAAATCTGCAAACAGTTCACTTGATTCTTGATATTACTCCCAACAGTGTATCTGCTATTGATAACAACAAATGACAATAACACTGCATCAACACCTAATAAATCTGCCATGCTTGTTAATATGTCAATTCTACATGTTATAGCACAAAACAAGCTATCTAGCTTGAATCAGTGGAATCAAATATCACACAATATATTTGTGTGTGATCAGTGGAACCAGATGAGCAAAAACATGTTAGGACAAACTTTCCATCATGGCTAGATGAGCAAAGAACATGTTGGTTGAACTATATGGCACTGGACATATTTCCTCATTTTCACTGTTTAATTCAATGACAAAAGAGATATTATACAAACAGATTATGCGAAATTATTTAGGTACAATGTGTGATGCTTTTCTGGCAGTACCTATTATGAGTTTTAAAGGGAGGGAAAATGCAGAGGCAGCTATGTTGGCCATGAGACACAGTAACAAAGCTGTATTGTGAAAATAACTTCATTGTTGTTGTTCTGTTCCTGTTATTGTGCACCTTCAAGCCATTTCCAATTTATAGTTATCCTACAGCAAACCTAAAATGTGGCTTTCTAGGGCTAAAAGTGTGCAACTTGCTCAAAGTTATCCAGTGGATTTCAAGGGCTGAGCAGGAAATTGAGCACTGAGCTCTAGAGTTGTAATTTAAGACTTAATACAAAATACCACACTGGTTCTCAATCTTGCCTTAGGCCAACAAAAAAGCACACAAATTTGAACATGTTTTCTTCATCTCCAGATTTTGTTTTCTTCTGGCAGGATGTTGCAAAGAGCAGAAAAGGAAAATGGGGTTGGGAATATGTTATCTTCAATCATGGGCTCATCTACACTGACCGTGTAGGTTGGTGTGTATTTAGATCAGCCTCACAGGAGCTGAATGCTGCACAGGCCTGATGTCCCATAATCTGAGGCAAAGTTGCCTTAACATGGCTGTGTCCAGCACCAGGATTTGGGATGAATTCAGGTCCAGGATTTGGGCTTTCTCACAAATTACAGGAACCAGTGACAGCTATCTTCACTGCCATCCCACTTTTTCCAGTCTCAGGTGGCCCAGGGAACCAGGATGGTAGTCCTCTGTTCTCCCCAATCCCCAGTCACAGCTGTCCCCAGCCATGATACATCACTAGCTTCTCTTGGGCTGGATCTACACTGCACAATATCCCAGGATCTGATCCCAGATTATCTGCTTTGAACTGGATTATATGAGGCCCCTTCCACACAGCTGAATAAAATCCCACATTTTCTGCTTTGAACTGGAATATATGGCAATGTGGACACAGATAACCCAGTCCAAAGCAGAGATTGTGGGATTTTTTTGCCTTGATATTCTGGGTTATATGTCTGTGTGGAAAGGCACAGTCTACCCTGCCAGGTAATCTGGGATAAGCAGATAACCTGGGATCAGATAGTTGGCTATAGGGAAGTGTAGATCCAGCCTAAGTTCTTTGGTTACACCTCCCGTGATTCCATAGCATCAGTCCATGACAATTTCAATGGTGTTAAACTGCATTAATTCTACATTGTTACTTCATTCTCTGTCTGAAATGATTTGAGCCTCCTCTAGAAGAGGTAAATGGGAAGGTTAAGTATGTCTCTTTAAAGATGACATTTCTGTTGTCCCAGGTTGTTTCGGCAACATTTTAATCTTCCCTTGAATAGATTTTTTCTTAATTCTGAGAAAGAGTAATAAGCCAATTTCTCATCTTTTCCTGTATTTTTTCACCTAGCACTCTAAAACTAAAGAAAAAGTAACTAAACAAAGAAGAAAAATTGGCTTTCAAAGGGCATAGGATTAACTTACCAAACCACACTCAAGTTTAAACAACTATCTAAGAAATTTTTGGAAACGGCAGGTAGAAAAACTAGTAAAACCCAAGCATCTATATTGTGAGCATTTACAGAGGTTTAGACCAGTCTGGAAGAGTCCTTGCACTGATTCTGACCAATGTAGATGGAGAGAGGCGGTGTATCTCCAAGTATATATGGGAAATGTCAATGTAGGGTGAGGGGAGGGGAAAGGAGGTAAACTACTGCAGTGGCAGATCTGACTTCCAATCTGAAGAAAATATCTCATAACTCTCTGCTGCCTGAGCACTGGAGGAAGAGCATGGAGTATTTAAACTGTAAGCCTAAGGGCAGGAAACTGTCAAATTAACAATCCATAAATCATTCTGAGAGCTTTTTGACTGAAGAGTGGGATATAAATGCTATAAATAAAGTATATTAAGTTTTTTTCATACAGAGTTGTGGGGACATGAGAGAAGCCTCCCTGTCTGGAAGGGCCCTCACATAATTTAGTTCAAATCAGAAAATGTGGATTTTCTACTTTGATAATCTAGATTATATGTCAGTGTAGAAGGGGCCTGAGGCTCAAACTATATGCTAGTATCTAGATGCTCCTGATTGTTTCTTTTGAAGCTTTAAAAAAGCTACCTTTGTGGTTTGCATCTGAATAGGAAATGGGGTTAGTTTTTTATTTTTATTTCTTTAAAAAATCTTAAAAACACATTCTCAAGTTTCTTGTTCCTAGTTCTTTTTCTCTGCAGCTGGCTCTGAAAAGAAAGCCCAAACAATGTTTCTTGGTTTGAAGCAAAAACTGTCAATCACAAACATACAAAAATCAACAAACAAAATAAATCCACTTCATTCTCTTTGTCTCCTCTTTCCACACAATGTTTTCTTTATATGAACAACCTGAAGGGGTATATCAGTTCTTGCAGGCATTTTACCATATTTTAGGCATTCGCATATACCATATTTGTCTCTGTAGTTCTCTTAAAACTAGTGTGTCACATTGGCTTGAATGGACTAGAGGTGCATCTATTGGCAAACTTCGGCCCTCCAGGTGTTTTGAACTTCAACTCACATAGTTCGTAACAGCCAGTAAGCTGGCTAGGATTTCTGGGAGTTAAAGTCCAAAACAACTGGAAAGCCAAAGTTTGCCCATGCCTGAACTATTGTGTCAAGCGGATGTAGTTTGTTACCACCTGAACTGTTGTGGCTCAATGCATCAGCATATTTTGATAGTGAAGGCTATAGAACCTGTAAAACTTCAGAACCTATGATTCCATAGCATTGAGCCATGGCAGATAAGTGGTGTCAACCCACATCAATTGTACAGTGTTGATGATCTACTGGATTCTGTGAAAGTAGGCATTGAGACCACAGAAAACCAAACTAGACAAGTCAGGCGCTCTCAGCCCTAGAAGAAGGTAATAGCAAATATCATCTGAATACATTCTGCCAAGAAAATCTGTATGACAGGGGTGCATTAAGGTCTTTTCTACACTGCCCTATATCCCAGGATCTGATCTCAGATTATCTTCTTATCCCAGATTATATGGCAATGAAGACTCATATAATCCAGTTCAAAACAGATAATCTTGGATCAGATCCTGGGATATAGGGCAGTGAAGATCCAGCCTAAGTCAGAGTTGCTTTGGTACAGTTTAGTGATGTAGTCTCTCCTTTCATTATCACACACACACAAAAACACAGAGTTACCAAAGTTATCCCCCTTTTGGATAAGATTATAAGATGTTTTGTTCATTTGGGAGTGATTAGTCATGTTCTGGCAGCATGTCTCAGTGCACAAATCCCCTGCATTTCTACTACTTACCTGCTTTATGTTGCAAACAAGACTGGCTGTTTTGTGCAGTTATTGCTGTTGTGTGGAAGATGGGGGGGCAGCGATATGATAAGTGGTGGCACAAGGTGATCAAAGCAGGAGAAGGAAAGTTTTAAAAAGTGAAAGAGACAGAAGAGATGAAGGCGAATTAGCAACAGCAACCCCTCTTCCTAGAGCTGTTGTTAATTCACTGCTTGAAGCAGCTGTCTAATAGATGGGATTAATATACATACATTTTCCCCAACCTTATATAACATGATGTGCAGAATTTTAAAGTGATAAGCTGCACTTACAATAAGCTCAGTCTCTAGAAAGACTACTTTCTGGACTACTCTATGCATTTACAAAATTCTGGCTTAACCTCACACATTTATCTCCAAAATGGGACGGATCACGCGGATATGATTTAGGATTGTTGTGTGAAAGATTATTTATCTAATGTACTCGTGTATAAGTCATGTATAACTTCATGTATAAGTTGAGAAAGTTTTGAGTGCAAAGTTACGGATTTTGATATGACCTGTGGATAAGTCGGGGGCCATTCCACAAAGATAGAAAAGCACCAGTATTGCCTCAGAGTCACCTCTGGACACCATCACCATTTGCCTGCACAGGATTTAAAAAAATAACAGAAGTGGCACTATAGCAGAGAGAGTAAAAGGCGTTGGCACCTCTTTTAGATTCTGCCAGGATGGATTAAGTTCTTGCCTTTTGCCACTCTACTCAGAAAAGAGTAGAGATAGTTCCTTTTTTAAATAACATTAAGGAACAGTATTGAGCATGGATAAGTCAACTCAGGTTTTTGGGGTTAATTTTCATTAAATATTTTAGGCTTATACATGAGCACATAAGGTAATTAAATCAAGAAGAAGTGTTTTGTGTGTTCAGTGATGTTTTTTAAATGTTAAGTGCGCACTGGACTAATTTGTACTGATTTGTGCTGGCCCTGGAGAAGATTGGATAGATACAATATGGTTCCAGGGCAAAATGGCACATTCAAAAGTACTCAAGACTGATCCTGAGGTCAAATATAAGCAAACTAGCTGTGCCCGGCCACACGTTGCTGTGGCGTTGTCTGGGGGTGTTGGTGAGAAATTTGAGTTAGTGGTGGTATTGAATGTCTGTTGTATGGTTGTCTTTATGTTTAGTATGTACAGTAGAGTCAGGCCTGTCTGAGTATACAGCTATACTTTTTCTATGTGAAAAAGATAAGCAAACACTCTAAAGGTTCCAAACATAAAAAGAGATGTGACATGTCAGGGCCACACAAATAGTCAGGCCTCTCTTAGTATAGAGCCATCTTCTTTCTATGTGAAAAAGATAAGCAAACACTCTAAAGGTTCCAAACATAAAAAGAGATGTGACATGTCAGGGCCACAGAAATAGTCAGGCCTTTCTGAGTATACAGCCATCTTCTTTCTATGTGAAAAAGATAAGCAAACACTCTAAAGGTTCCAAACATAAAAAGAGATGTGACATGTCAGGGCCACAGAAATAGTCAGGCCTTTCTGAGTATACAGCCATCTTCTTTCTATGTGAAAAAGATAAGCAAACACTCTAAAGGTTCCAAACATAAAAAGAGATGTGACATGTCAGGGCCACACAAATAGTCAGGCCTCTCTTAGTATAGAGCCATCTTCTTTCTATGTGAAAAAGATAAGCAAACACTCTAAAGGTTCCAAACATAAAAAGAGATGTGACATGTCAGGGCCACAGAAATAGTCAGGCCTTTCTGAGTATACAGCCATCTTCTTTCTATGTGAAAAAGATAAGCAAACACTCTAAAGGTTCCAAACATAAAAAGAGATGTGACATGTCAGGGCCACAGAAATAGTCAGGCCTTTCTGAGTATACAGCCATCTTCTTTCTATGTGAAAAAGATAAGCAAACACTCTAAAGGTTCCAAACATAAAAAGAGATGTGACATGTCAGGGCCACAGAAATAGTCAGGCCTTTCTGAGTATACAGCCATCTTCTTTCTATGTGAAAAAGATAAGCAAACACTCTAAAGGTTTCAAACATAAAAAGAGATGTGACATGTCAGGGCCACAGAAATAGTCAGCCTCTGCAAACATTAGGATTGTATGATGTTGTTGTTATTATTATTATTGAGAGGCTGGGTGGCCAATTGTTGGGAGTGCTTGGATTGTGTCCTGCATGGCAGATCGTGGGAGGTGTTCGCTCGCCCTGATTGTTTAGTGTCTGGCATTCCCGTGTTTTAAGAGTGTTGTTTTTTATTTGGTGTTGTGATTTTAAGCGTGTTAAAATATTAGGAGAGAGATTGTGTTGATTGTCATGGCTCATAGCATATATTTAAAATATAGAGTATTAAAATGGGTTGGATATTGTAGAAGGTTGGAGTGGAGATAAATGGTTTGGATGATGGCGGGCACTAGGACCCAGGGGACAGCTTTTTCCCATTGCCTGCCTTCCCTGTTGTGGCGGCCATGACGGCTTCTCTTTCCCTCCCTCCCTGGCATGGCTCCTGATGGGGCGTTGTAGGTTCTCTCCATGTGGAGGTGCGTGAGGTGATTTTGTGTTGTTTCAACCTTAAGGCGTGGATGATGGGTTGTGTTGTCCAATGTCGAGGTTGGGGGGCCTGTAGTTTAGTTGCGTTGCTCGGTGCCGCGATTCCATCACTCTTTTATATATATAGATGATAGGCTAACCATTGTATTGCCAGCACAACTATAGAAGGAACGTAAGGTGATACAGGGTAGGAGAAGGGGGCTCTGCTGTTCTGTGGTCATTGATAGTTCTAATGTACATTCTGACCATATTTATTATTGATTATGTTTATCTATATCCCACTTTTTCTCTTCATAAGGCGACTCAAAGTGGCTTTGAATCGCATCCTTAATCTCTGTGCTTATGGGAAGACATATGACTTCATCATACAGGCTTCCTTGCCTGTCGTACAATGCTTCAAGCACAGTTCCTGGATGGATCCCACTGGATCCAATCAGATGATGCACAGCTACTTCTGGTGGGGCTCTGTCCATGAACTGTGTTGGAAGCCTCCTACAACAGAGCCCTGAGAATATGGGAGGCTTCCCATGTTCTCATTTGATAGAACAGGGAAAGTGCAGGGGAAAGCCAGGCAGCAATGCTTCTCCCCATGGGGAAGGGGGTGATGCAGAGTGTGGAGTGATGTGTTCTCAATCTGCCTGCCAGATTTGCCCTGCTGCCCCACGGATGCCCCCACGTTCCCCTGAGGAACCGAATGTGATGAGGTCCATAATGTAAGATCTCTTTCAACATTTCTTCTCTCTGTGTTAGCAGATCACAAAAAGGTGTGATTGTGGGGTAGACGATTGTTGGTCTTAGTGGGTCTTTAATTTCCCTTTGTCTTGTTGAATATCCTCACTTAATCTGGTATTTCTACTCTACTGATAACCTTTCATGTTTAATGAGTCTGTCTGTGTGATAGCAAAATTTTTCTCCCTCTGTTATGCCTAGATGCCATTGTTATGTACCATAACTAACTTAAGAGGGAGCATGGAGATATGAGCATTCCTTATCAACATGGAGGTAACAACAAATAACAGAACTCTAGAATAATATCACAAGAATTCTCACTTCTTTAGATTAATTAGGAAAGGCTTAACTGTTTATATAAACCAGAATTTTATTGCCATTTTATTCATCTTATGGTTTCTATATGCCAAAATGTGATGCTCAAATATCCCAATACTGGGTAGCTTATATATTCATGCATAAAATATTTTTCCTGACTTTCCTGAAAACATGAACTTATTATATATTCATTGCACATCATTTAATTTTCCAGCTTTGGTTTTCTATCCATTGAATGTTTAATTCACACCCTAAACCAGCCCTTAATTTTCTTTAAATAAAGGGTCTGCTGTTAATTTGATTGAATGTTGTTTTTCTAAAAAGAAAAAAATAAAGATAGAAAGAAGCTATAAAAAGCCAGAGGGAGACATATTTTATAGCAGTTTTATTATTGCTTTATCGTCTTCTGTGAAATTGTTATTATCTGATGAAAAGGAAGCTAGGTCTTTTCTTGCTAAGTCTGCCAAACTAGACGCAGTAGCAGTCTGGGGGGCTAATTTTCTCAGTTCTTCAAATAATGCTAATTATAATTGTGACTAACTCCAAGTATTTCTTGCCAGTCCTTTAACTAAACACACATACATAGCTGGAGAGAAATACATTGTTTAGAGAATAATGGTGTTGGAAAGATGTCATGAAGAGAACATCAGTTCTACCAAATATGCAAGCTAATACTAGAAGTATAGGCCAATTCCATCTTTGTTCTTCATATAAGATAGACTACAGCAGGTGGGATGACTCACCAATGCAAACCATTTCTTCGATATAGCAGTGCATAGCAGTGCAATAATTAAGAACCCTTAAAGTGACTGACTAATAGACTGATCCTGGACTATGATTATGAATTTGCGTGATTTTAATTTTTGTTTTAATAAGTTATGTTTTAATGCTTAGTTTTAAGTGTAACTGTTTTTCTGAAATTGTATGTGGGCATCGAATCATTGCTGGTTGTGAGGCTGTCCTGAGTCCCTCTTCGGGGGTGAGAAGTGCGGGGCATAAGTATGGGAAATAAATAAATAATAAATGAATATCAAGAAAAGTAGATTAGAAACCAAATTGTGAATTTAAGTATTACATGGCCACTTCCAATTAAAATATCAACTGCTTGCATTCCAATGATCACCTCCTCCCTTTTGGTTAGAATCACAACCAGGATTGCTGTTCTTCTCTCTGAAATAAGAAATTGTCTTCAATGGACATTATGAAGTTGCTGATGCTTAGTAGAGTCCCAGCAGGTATCAGTGTAACTGAATTCCCCCATATGTACTAATCTTGGAAATTTCTGAGATTTGTTTCTGAAAAGCACCATTCACATTCTTGGTTTGGCGGTTTCTGATAAACCCCTTCCACAATGTTGTATTTCTGTCCTTCTTCATTTATTTTACCAAAACCTTTTCCAACAGTACTGTTTGATGACTTACATGGAATTCTGTCCAGGTGAATTTATCTTTGACGTATAATGCCACTACCCCTCTTTTTCTTCACCATCTATGCTTTTTGAACAGGGCACGTCCCTCAATTGTTATATTAATCCCCTGGCTTCCACTTTTTCAGTTGCTTTAAAAATGTCCTCTCTCATTCTTGCATCCTTTTGTTCACCATTTACTTCATTTTCTGCAAACTGAGCTTATAAAATGTCTGCACTCCTTTGCCTTAGCAGTAAGGAGAGGAAAAGAAGGGGTGGAATCTTGTCCTCCCTGTAGGCTCAGGTAAAATAAACTATGGCAGCTTCTCCTGGCTTATGCATTCTTCTTTATCAATAAACTTTGCCAACTTGACCACATTCCGATGTAGCTTAGAGAGGGAGAGAGAGGTAAGGAGGAAGGAAGGAATGGGGAGAAGGGGGAGTTTTGTTGCAAATACCTGTTGCTTGTAAGTACTCTAAAAATCAATGGATCAAATTGTGAGAACCTTTCAATCAAATGATTTTCAAGTCAGTTTACAACTGACATTCAGCATTCGTAACATATGAAAAACAGTTGGGGTTGTTTATATCACCCATACAGGGTTTTAGCTTTTAATGAAGTGGGAGAGATGATA
The DNA here is from genome assembly GCF_035594765.1 of Anolis carolinensis. Classification (NCBI taxonomy): domain Eukaryota; kingdom Metazoa; phylum Chordata; class Lepidosauria; order Squamata; family Anolidae; genus Anolis; species Anolis carolinensis. The sequence continues at coordinate 43,817,440 of NC_085841.1, forward strand.
AAAGACTGCATCACAGATCTCCTTCATCATGCCCCCTATAGCTTCAGTCGCAAATCTGATATCTTCACATATTTTCAGACCACTCTCTGGACCATTTCTGAAGTCTCTTGATGTGATGCTTTAGGCAGTGTTGTGATTAAAAACAAAAATGTGCAAAAACAGGAATAAAGGATAATTCATTGGCTGGAACACATGGGACAAGATAGCACAATCTGATTTACGCATAAACAGAATGTTTTCAAGGCAAAATAAGCTTAAATTTGGAGCCCACCATTTTTCAAAAGCCCAGGGTGACTAACAGCATCTTTCATCCAATTAAAATCTGAAAGACATAGAGAAAACTTCAACCTCCTGAAGAGTGAATTTCATCTGCCAAAGACTGGTCCAAAATAAAGTGGAAGGCATTCGAAATGTGTTTGAAAGCTGTTCAGGTTCTGGCATACAGCCAGAGAGAATCAAATTTTGTACTTTCACACATAAATGTGGAACAGGAGCCTGGATAAGATTGCATGGCAACTGTACTGGCAGTAATAGCTTGCTAGCAGAGTATACAGTCAGCTTAGCTGCCTTAGCAATTTTCTGGAAACCAATGACTGTACTGCAGGCTGGTTCACAAAGTATGAGCTGCCTTCATGAATGCCATTTTAAATCATTCTACATGGCAGACAGATGGGGAGCAGTTTGTATGTGTAGTGCTTGCTATCAAGATCAGGGGATTGAAAACTAACTTTCCTTCTTTCTTTCATCCCACTTTTCTCCCTATATTGGACCTAAAGCAGCATATAAAAATGTAATACAGTTAAAACAATTAAATGAATGAACACATTAAAACATTGATTTAAAAGTTTAAAAACAATTTAAACATTATAATTATGTAAAAATATAAGGTAAAGGTAAAGGTTTCCCCTGACATTAAGTTCAGTCATGTCTGACTCTGGAGGTTGGTGCTCCTCTCCATTTCTAAGCTGAAGAGCCGGCATTGTCCGTAGACACCTCCAAGGTCATGTGGCCGGCATGACTGCATGGAGCGCCGTTACTTTCCCACCGGAGCGGTACCTATTGATCTACTCACATTTGCATGTTTTCGAACTGCTAGATTGGCAGTAGCTGGGGCTAACAGCGGGTGCTCATTCCACTCCCGGAATTTGAACCTGGGTCCTTTCGGTCTGCAAGTTCAGCAGCTGAGCGCTTTAACACACTTCGCCACCGGGGCTTCTTATGTTAAAATACAGTAGAGTCTCACTTATCCAACATAAACGGGCCGGCAGAATGTTGGATAAGTGAATATGTTGGATAATAAGGAGAGATTAAAAAAAGCCTATTAAACATCAAAATTGGTTATGATTTTACAAATTAAGCACCAAAACATCATGTTATACAACAAATTTGACAGAAAAAGTAGTTCATTACACATTAATGCTATGTAGTAATTACTGTATTTACGCATTTAGCACCAAAATATCACATTGCATTGAAAACATTGACTACAAAAATGCATTGGATAATCCAGAATGTTGGATAAGTGAGACTCTACTGTATACCACATTTTAATTAAAAGATCTTCTGCAATGGGCACTTAATAGTCAAAGCCAGGAGAAAGACAACTGAGAGGTAACCGAGGACCATCAAGGGTGTGAAGATACCATCACCAGGGACTTTGAGGAAAGAGGCAGCTTTTGTTTTCTTTATTGCCTCTGGCTCAGCTCCTGGAACTCATTCCTTGCAGAACTCAAGCCCTGGCCCTGTGACTCAGTGACTTTGTGAAGCAAGGCCCAGCAAGAACACCTGCCTGCCTCCAGAGGCTGGCGCATAAGAGGACCACGCCTGTGGGGGCCTCAGCCATAGAGGACCATCAAGGAAGTGGAGGGACCATCACCAGGGTCTTTGAGAAAAGAGGCAGCCTGTGTTTTCTTTGTTGCCTCTGACTCAGCTCCTGGAACTCACTGCTTGCAAAACTGAGGCTCTGTCCTTGTGACTCAGTGACTCTGCGAAGCAAGGCCCAGCAAGAACACCTGACTGCTTCCATAGGCCAGGGCATAAAAGGACCACATCTATGGGGGCCTAAGCCATAGAGGGCCTCCGCCATCTTGCTCCCTGAGGGAGCAGGGAGGGTATAAAAAGAAGGGTTTAAACTCTATCAAGAGGGAGATGGGGGTTGGTGGTGGGGGAAGAGAATGGATCTACGTTAATTGCTGCAATAACATTTTTCATGTGTATGTCTGTGTTTGATGTTTTTATAGTTTTAATGGTTTAATCTACAGTTATATGTTTTTGATTTGGATATGTGATTTATTTTTGACATTTATTATGTTGTACACTGCTTTGAGTCCCCCCAGGGGTGAGAAAAATGGTATGGAAATGCAGTTAATAATAATAAATAACAATAGCCTAAAATTGAGGTGTTCAAACAACGCTTCAAGCAAAAGCAAATTAATTCAGGACAAAGCAGGAAAAGGGTTGTTGTGTGTTTTCTGGGCAGTATGGCCATGTTCCAGAAGTATTCTCACCATAAAAATGAACAAAATATGGCTACCAGTATTAAAAAAAAATCCAAAATCAGAACAGTAAATAAGGAGCAGCACTCTAAAAACAGAAGAATTCCAGACATGAATCAATCAGGGGCACTAATGACTCTGAACATAGGATTTCCCCAGGCCAGAAGATGAAGCTGGGAAGGCCATTTAATGCTAATCAAGGTGATTTTTATTACAACATTCACACTGGCCTCCAACAGACAAGAGTTCTTTCGCCTACCCAGGATCTTCCACAGATAAATAAACCTTCCTTGCTTAGTTTCTCCATATACCTCACAACCTCTGAGGATGCCTGCCATAGATGTGGGCGAAATGTCAGGAGAGAATACTTCTGGAACATGGCCATACTGCCCGGAAAACACACAACAACCCTGTGATCCCGGCCATGAAAGCCATCAACAACCCTGCTTTGTTCCGAATTAATTTGACTGGTGGAAAGACCTGGGTCTTTCACAAGATCCAGGTCTTTCCAGCTGTGGGCACTGTGTAGATTGGGCCAGGGGATCATGTCGCATGACTTCCGGTCCCAATCCACACAGCTGTTTCTGGGTTTTTGCACTCCTGGAGGAGTGCAAAGAAACAACCCCCCACACCCCCAGAAAAGCCTTAAGAAGAAAAAAAATAACTTACCCAGTAGGCATTTTCTGTCTGCTGGTCCTCTCCTGGCACATAGAAATGATGTGCCAGAAGAAGGGTGGTGGAGGAGGAGGAATATCGCTTCTGCTCCCCTTCTCCTGGTGCATCATTCTATGTGCTAGCAATGGGGTGACCAGGTAAGTTATTTTTTTTCTTTTCTTTTTAAGGCTTTTCTGGGGGGGGGGGGTTGTTTCTTTTGTGTCTGGGAGCCCTGCTGGAAAGTCCGGCAGGGCATCTGGATACCCCCTCCCCAGAAAAACATGAGCTTTCTGGGGCATGTGTGGACTGTAATGTGGGCTCTATTGGTTTTTTTTTTTTTTTTAATCATATTGAAGTGCCCAGTCATCAAAAACACACTGGAAGGAGAGGGACACCAGTGTGTTCCAACAAGACTGAGATCAAAGTAGGGACACATTCTTTAGTCTGTGTTAATTCAACCTTAGAGAGAAAATAACATTTTTCTTTGCCAAATACAGGTGGAGGGACTGTGTTAGTGAGCCAACTAAGCCAGAAAGGATGCATTAGTAAGGTTTCCTGTATAAGCATGTTATTGTTTACCAAGAAAGTACAACAAAATAGAATTGACATTGGGCTAACACTTTCAATTCCCTCATCCTAGACACATCCATGACCTTTCTTTCTTGCTTGGAACAATTAGTTAACAAAGAGGATAATAGCATCCTGGGAATCTGAAAATATTCGTTAACATCTGTCTAAATTTAATCTCACTTAAAGATAAATCTTTCCACCTCTCTTTCTGAATGTCTAAGATTCATAAACTGGAATTTTAAAAGTATAAGGTACTTAGAGTAGATTCATGATTGTTTTCAGCAATGATGTATTTAGGCCTTCTCATTTTCCTCATGTTCTTCTTTACACTTATATTGTTTGTGTGGCTAGTTAATGCTTTGACATACATCTGCAACACAATTAATTATCCATGTGCATATGGGGAATTTTACAAGCTTGTTGTCTAACCTGTGCAGCAACAGAAAATGACAGAAAAAGCGGCACAGACTGCATTGCAGGCAAAAAAATACCAAAGAAGGGGAAATACTATATTGCTCCATTTTCTCCTTTATTACAGTCTGCAGTAGACTCAGTTCCAAAAATAAAACAAAATTATGCTCATTATCCTGATTTGTTAGAAAGCATTAAATTGATCTCCTTTTTAAACAACCTACTTTTATTTGTAGGTTTTTAGAACTCTAATATATAAGCAATGTTGAAGTTAAATTCCTTGAAAGACAGTCAATCTACTATTATTTGTTCCTTGCTCTCTCCTTCATGTTTATAGTGAAGGGCTATATTTTTCTATCAGTAAGAACACAGACTACATCCTGGTATTCAGTTATTTAGAATGCTGGCAATCAAAAGACAAAAAGATGCTGCCATAGTCACTGAATACAAAACACTAGGAGTGTTTCATTTCGCACAGTGTCACATATCATAAAGGCCTACGGTAGACACAAAATCCCCTTGATGATCATATGCTTGAATTTACTTTTTACATGTGTTTATAATCTCTGTAATTCCTTAAGGCTATATGTTGGCAAGGACAAAATAGAGCATTATCATCTATAGATTTAAATGCACAGATGCAACTGAAATTCATTTGTATGTTGTAGTGGTTTATCAACATTGCATGAAGATTAAAGATGGGAAAACTTGAAACATTATATTAAGAAATGTTTTGGAACATTAGTGAGGAGACTCCTCCATGGGTGAGAATTTCCGCAGTTCTGAATTTATTCTGTGGGAGGAAAGAATGAAAAATGCATATTGAGCTTTTTACATAGAAAAGGGTATCACCACTTTTTCACAACCATTCCATGTCACCCATGTTTTCTATTCAGAGCATCCCACAATTTCACTAAAGCAAGTCAAAGCTGCTTTAACCACAGATAACCTGCAATACTTGCTGGAAATACAGGAAGATCATGAAGACAACTAGGAGACAATTCAGGGTAAGTCTGGGTTTAAATGCCCATTTATGTTTGCTCATTGAGTTCTAAACACAGGACATAAGGCTCTGAAATATATCCAGATGAAGTCTGAAAGGCTGCTGGATTTTCTGTAAACACACATTGTGGGTTTTTTTTTTTTCATGTCAGGAGCAACCGGAGTTGCTTCTGGAGTGAGAGAATTGGCCATCTGCAAGGAAGTTGCCCAGGGGACGCCTGGATGTTTTGATGTTTTACCATCCTTGTGGGAGGCTTCTCTCATGTCCCCGCATGGAGCTGGAGCTGATAGAGGGAGCTCATCCATGATCTCCCCGGGTAGGATTCGAACCTGGCAGCCTTCAGGTCAGCAACCCAACCTTCAAATCACAAGGCTTTTATCCCCTAGGCCACCGGAGGCTCCACACCCATTGTGGTGGAAGTGAAGATGGACTGTAAAACAGAAGGTCTTCTAAAGGAATTGCATATAGTCATAATTAAATGCATTAGAACAGGGGTGGGCAACTGGAGACTTCCAGATAATGTTGCATTTCAACTCACCAAAGTCTGTGTTTTGGAGAATCCTGCCCCCCAAATATTTATAGATCACCAAGAAACTCCAAGCAAAATACATATTTTTTTCTTTATTTTTAAAAACATTTTCTGAGACTCGAAAGTTACGAAAGGTCAAAATGCTCAAGGCTCTGAAATGGACTTAGCAGCAGCTGCACCCTACAAACTATCAAATCTTCAATAAATGTATAAACTTGAGATTGTATGTGCATATCTGATCTGAGTTTTCTTTTTTAAAAAGACAGTTCAGAAGCTTAAGTGGGCAAGCTTCCTTTAACCTGTGGTTGGCGAACCACAAATGGGGTCGATGAGAATGAGTCTGTCCATTCCAAAAGAGTTCCCCTTGGGAAGCATGCTGAAGAAGTGGGATGTGTAAGCTGGCAGGCTTTTAAATCCAGAAAAGTTCATTCATTTGTGCAACATTGCCTTGGTCGCCTTAGTAGATGATCTACGCCGGGAACTGGACAGGGAGAGTGTGTCCCTGCTGGTTCTGCTGGACCTCTCAGCGACCATCGATACCGTCGATCACAGTATCCTTCTGGGACGCCTCGCAGGAATGGGACTTGGAGGTACTGTTCTGCAGTGGCTCCGCTCATTCCTGGAGATTCTGTCCCAGATGGTGTCATTCGGGGACACCTGCTCGGCCCCACAACCTTTGTCTTGTGGGGTCCCGCAGGGGTCGGTATTGTCCCCCATGTTGTTTAACATATACATGAAGCCGCTGGGAGAGATCATCTGAGGTTTTGGGGTTCGGTGTCATCTGTACGCAGATGATGTCCAGCTCTGTCACTCCTTCCCACCTGTCACTAAGGAGGCTGTCCAGGTCCTGAACCGGTGTCTGGCTGTTGTGTCGGACTGGATGAGGGTGAACAAATTTAAACTCAGTCCAGACAAGAGGGAGGTCCTCCTGGTCAGTCATAAGGCTGAACAGGGTACAGGGTTGCAACCTGTGTTGGATGGGGTCACACTCCCCCTGAAGACACAGGTTCGCAGTTTGGGGGTTCTCCTGGACTCATTGCTGAGCCTGGAACCCCAGGTTTCGGCAGTGGCCAGGGGAGCCTTCGCACAACTTAGACTTGTGCGCCAGCTGCGCCCGTACCTTGGGAAGCCGGACTTGGCCACGGTGGTCCACACTCTGGTTACATCCCGCTTGGACTACTGCAATGCTCTCTACGTGGGGTTGCCTTTGAAGACGGCCCGGAAGCTTCAACTAGTGCAATGAGAGGCAGCCAGATTAATAACTGGAGCAGCATACAGGGAGCGTACCACTCCCCTGCTAAGCCAGCTCCACTGGCTGCCAATATGCTATCGAGCCCAATTCAAAGTGCTGGTTTTGACCTATAAGGCCCTAAACGGTTCTGGCGCAAACTACTTGTCCAAACGTATCTCCTCCTATGAACCAACTGGGGTGTTAAGATCATCTGGAGAGGCCCTGCTCTCGGTCTCATCTGCCTCACAGGCATGGCTGGTGGGAACGAGGGACAGGGCCTTCTCAGTGGTGGCTCCCTGGCTGTGGAACGCCCTCCCCAGTAATGTTCAACAAGTTCCAAATCTCCTAGGTTTCAGGAAAGCCGTGAAGACATGGCTATGTACTCAAGCGTTTGAGGAGTAACATCTGAGGTCGATATGATGTGATTCAAGGCGTATGCGAAGTTGTTAGTGGATGAACTTAACTATATATGCATTTTACATTTTATAATTCTTGGTTTAACAGATTTTAATTAGAGTTTTAATTAATGTGGTACTGTTTTATTGTTTATGGATTCTGTTACTGTTTTATTGAATGTCTTTTGGGCAATATAATTGCAGATTGTTGTAAGCCGCCCCGAGTCTCTCCGGGTGAGAAGGGTGGGGTAAAAGTGATGTAAATAAATAAATAAATAAATAAATAAACATGAAGTGGCCACTTCACCTTCTGGGGAAAGGCTTGGGTTGGCCAATGAATGGCAGCTCATGTGATGTCTCAGGGACCCTCGAGTCATGACCCCGCAGCCATTATGGATCAGACTGAAGAGGATATGGGGTTTGTGCCAACTCAGCAAGATTCTGCTCCCTTCCAGATGTTCCCTGTTGACGGTTTGAGCCCAAAGCTAATTACGAAAGCCCTTGAAACAGAGCCTGGTTCCCCGGAAAGTGCTCCTTTTGATAGGAGATTGTTTCTGAAAACATTCCGCTCTGAGAAGGAGGATCGGAGACGAAGCACGAGATTAGCGGAGAGAGAGGACGCTAATTAAACCGATTCCCTTGAGAGTTTCCAGGGAGGGTTGCATCTGGCAAGTTGTTGCCTTCAGTCTGTTTCCCTTGGGAAAAAGTGTTCAGGCACCTGGTTTGAGGGGAGTTTTGAAGTCCCATAAAAGTTCTGCGCGCAGGCTAGCCAGCGCGGTGTCAAAGTGTCAGTTGGAAAGTTAACTTCGATTCTAGTTCCTGCGGCACACTACTCTTGAGTAGACCACGTGTTGCATCTCGTCTCCCTGTCAAGTCTGGACTGCAAATCAGTTCCACCATGACCAACCTTGCCTTGCCTTGTTTTCCCAGCCTTGGACATTGAACCTGGAACTCTTTGAAAGACCTTGCTTTATTCCCCACTCAAACTGCTTGGAAGTTTGAGTGTGTTTCGGTTATTGCATTTAAAACTTTGAACTCTAATACTGGACATCCAACTTTATATTATTGGACTATATTTGACCTTTCCTAAAAGGACTATTGCTGGACTATATACTCTGCTTATTTTTGTTTGACTCCTTTATTGCTTTAATAAAGATATTAGATTGTTTATTGGCCTCCGTGTCTGGTTTCCAGTGCTCGTGCAGCCTAGAGGCGTCACAGCTCAGATAAAGAGATGACCCTCAAACTGTGTGTACCCAAAAGCTCTAAATTCAAATAAACTTTATGAAATCAGTCAGGATTCAGAAGAGAGCCCAGTTAGATTCTATGAAAGATTCTGCTAAGCAGCATGTCACTGGACAACACTGGACCCAGCAGTGCCTGATCAAACAATATTTAATCTTTTATAAAACAATCAACTGCGGATATCAGGATGAAACTGCAGAAGCTAGATGTGGAGAGGCCATGCCTATCTCCCAGTTAATAGATGTTGCCATTAAAGTTTTTAATCAGAGAGAAGTGATCAGGGAGGAGGAGGAGGAATGAAAGGAGGGGATAAAAGCACAGCTTCAAGCCTCCATTCTGGCTGCTGCCCTCACAGACTGGGACAAGAAGAGAGATGAAGTTTGGGACAGCGAAAGAAAAGATTAGATAGATAGGGGTTGAGAGAAGCAAGGCAGAGACAGGGAAGAAGATAGGGAGAGAAGGTTTTAGAAGCAAGGAAGTCTCTTGGGAAGGGAGCCCCTTGACGGCAATGTTTTTTGTGATCACAGTACCATATTCCTTTGGAGGCATGAAGGGGGCTGCAACTACTAATAACTAACTTTCTTAAATATACTGTTCTCTGTTAATGTTCCTCTCCTTTCAACACACCTGCTCTACCTGACAGGAGTGGGGAGAGCCAAATGGGGGAAGAGTATAGGTTTGTGCAAGATCTGAGGGTGGTAAATAACATTGTTACTGACATTCAGCCTTTAGTTCCAAATCCCTATACCCCCCCCCCCCCCCCAATCCCTCTGCCTTGGAAGAAAGGGGGTGTATTTTAAAACTGTTTTTCCTTACTTGTGAAGCAGAGGAAACTGAGGTGAGAAAAGGTTCCCAAACACTACCAACAAAGGAATTTGCTTTACATAGCCTGAGGGACCATCTGGGTGTTTCAAGTTTCTCTATTTCCCCCCATACTTTGCAATGTACCCATTTCATAGTCCTGCTCATATAAATGAAGTTTTTCCCTCTCCTTTCCCTGCAAAAAATATATTCTCATTATCTCTATTTCCCTTTTGCTACAGCCAGGCAGCTAAGACACTTCTTTTCAAAATGTTCTTATTCCTGTTTTTATTCAGTGCCCTCTGGTGGAAATCAGAGCCTTTGATAATGCTAGCTATTATGCACATGCCCAGCCTTTTGCGAACTGATTGGCTGAGGCGTGGGTATCTCTGTATATCTTGTTCTATGTCAAGGTGAGCTTGAATCTCTCAGCAGTTCTCTTCCCCTGGGCTTCATGAGGGCCCTACTCAAGAGTAACTGATTAGAAATTGTGTTGAACTAATTTATTAATTCCATTTCAGCCCAGCATACCTCTCTGCAGTTCCTTCCTGTGGATATTAACAGATTATAGATTTCTGTAATTATTTCTCCTTAAGAGCTGTGTGATGAAATTTACTTCCCTCAGAGAGCTGAGGATGCCTGAGGAGACTACAGAATAACTTTGCCAAGGAAGCATAAAATGAAAAAAGAAAGCAGAGAGGAAAAACTGATAAAGCAGGATCCGGTCCTGTAAATGCCTGTGCAGATTCAAATTTATAGGATTTTAAATGTAGTTTGGGATCAGCAACACAGTGCAGAATTAAAACCATAGAATATAAAAAAGCAATGTATCTGGGTCTTGGATCCCTATTTTGTTTTGAGTTTCCTTGTGGAGAGAAAAAGGGGCTATAAACATACTAATAACAACAACCACAATAATAATTTGCTATATGAAGTCATTACATGCTATTATTGTTATGCTCCTTCAGTTGGATTCAGGTTGAATTAAAATAGTTCGACATCCTTTTAATTGCCATGGCTTAAGGTTATGTAGCCATAGGAGTTATAGCTTTAAAATATTTTTCACCACAAAAGGGATAGAAGATGGAGAAATACAGCACTTCCCATCCCATGTTACATTACCAGCTTTTTGATATTTTTATGCAAAGGAGACCTCTGGATTCAATTCCTGCCCATTGTTAAAAACTTCTGTGTCAAAACATTTAAAAATGGAGTAACATGGGGAACCCACAGAACACTTTTGCATCATCTGATGGGCTTCATTGAACTCCTTTTTTGAAGTTTATAGAAATGAAGGGGACACAGTGTCTAATGAAGTCCCAAGTATTAACCAGGGCTGACCATGTTTTCAAGATCAGATGGCATTTGATGCCTGGCAGAATTTTTAAATACTAGGAAAAATGCACAAAATTCTCTCTGGTCTGTTATTCTAACAGGTTTTTCAAATTTTTGAGAAAACAATTTTTCAACCTAAGAACATGTTATTTTTACTCTAGAACCTGGAAAGAATCAGACAAAAACAGTTGGTTCCAATCCCAGAGGGTTATGGGAGAAGGTTTTTACATTTAAAGATCAGTGGACACTAGTCATGGGTCCAGCATTTGTATCATCCATTTGATTCATATTTCTGTTTTGTTCCATCCATTCAGATGGCACGGAACAGGAAGTCCCCCCCCCCCCCGGTACCAGCTCTAAGCCTGTTTTTCGGATCGATTGCCACCCAAAGCATCCAGGTCTGCAAGGCCCTGCACCTGAATGCCAAGTAAGAAACACTGCTTACTCAGTGCTTGGGTGCAGGGCTTTGCAGACCCGGGCACTTTGGGCCTACACTTTGTTTTGAGAAGCAAGGCCACCAGCAGCAAACGAGAGGGGTCATCAACCCCAGCCAGGGAGCTCTTCGACTCCCCAGATGATGAGGCAAACCCTGTCAAAAATGCACACTGGGAAGGGGAGCATGGGTGGGGAGCATGGGTGGGAAGCCCCCCCCCAACAATGGGCCAAAAGAAAACTCTTTAGGCACTGAAAACTGAAAAATATCTGTCCTCCCAATTTGGGGAGGATCAGTAGAAATGAATTGGGGCCCCCACCGAAAGCTGGGACACGATCGGGTCAAGGTTTACACCGATTGCACATGACTAGTGCACACCTCCAAAATTTTAAAAAATCACAATTTTAATGTTTCATTTTTTTCTTTTAAAGTTACAGTGGAGAAGACTAGAAATTGGCCTTCAAAATTTCCAGGTTGTCATCCCATGCCAGCACGTCATATAATTTTTACAAACCTACATGTGGGTGATTTTGGAGTGTGCAAAAGGGCCAAACATTCCTCATTTTTATTGTTGTGGTTGTTAAATATCCTAGTAAATATACATTATTAAAATATTTTTGTATTTCAGATATCTTTGTGTTTCATTTAATTATACAGCACAATAAAGTCTTTGAGGAGATAGCAAGCCTATGCCCCAGATCCACATCTTAGGAAGTTTAGAATGAAGTAGGCAGTTCCAGCTTGCCTAGTAGTCTATGGGCATCCACAGAGGGTCATTGTGCACAATGCTAATGAAAATTGTGTTTCTCCTAATAACAACAAGCAGAAAGCTCTTTATTCTGCTGTGAGCTGTGGATAAGAGGGTGCCCATTCTGGATTTATAGGGTCAAAGGCACTGTAGTTCTTCAAGATGATGGTATAGCTTAGTTAATATAGCTTAAGATCACCTCCCACCACTTATAATATGGACTCTCACTCATATATTCTATGCTGGAGCAGTCTATCCACCATTTTCCTTGCCACTAACCACTTGGGATCACATCACCTTTGTTCTTTCAAATATTTCAGAAGGCTGAATTTTCTACTATATCCTTCACTTCTCTTAAGTACATTTTTGTTACTATCCAATATAAATTTAGCACAGAAGCTTTTAAAAAGAATAAGCCAGAAAAGAACATCCTTGAAGGGATTTTAAAAAGCACATTCCAACATTTCCACCCAAACAAAGGCCAAATTGAATATAGTTCACTGGGAATGAAGTACTTTTAATCTTAAAAAAAATTAGTATTCATTGAACTAAGATCCAAAGCATTCTGAGATAATGCAAATCTAGTTAGCCTACATTCCAGAGTCAGGTCCTTCGGATTTATACAACTATCTTTCCTTATGTTCTGTTGGATAAGTGAAAATACCACACTGACTTCTTCTTTCTTTCTCTTTTGCTGTATGGTGCTATTTTTATGTGGAGTCAATCCTTATTTACATGGCCTCTCTGTACAAAAGAACACAGAAGTCAGATTAAAATGATATTATCCTGTCTTCCCTGCAAAATCAATCTCTTCTGTCTGGTTGAAAAGTCAAGCAGGATTATGTAGTTTTTTATGTTCACATTTGGACACCCATGCACTGGGTGGCAGTGGGAGATGCGTTTTCTGCTTGTTTTGTTTGTTATTTGACATATTGATTTGTTTTCTATTCTAATATCTTTCCTAAAAATGAAAATTCATTGGAACAGACAGAAACATTCGAAAGTAGGTGACAACACAATAAAACAACTTACAGCTGAAAACATTATCAATGTTTGCATTTTTAAACAAACACACCAAGTATGCGGTCATGCCGGCCACATGACCTTGGAGGTGTCTACAGACAATGCTGGCTCTTCAGCTTAGAAATGGAGGTGAGCACCAACCCCCAGAGCTTGACACAACTAGACTCAGTGTCAGGGGAAAACTTAAAGAGCCATCCAAACTTAAAGAGCCATCTAGGGTGCATCTACACTGTAGAATTAATGCAGTTTAATATCACTTTATTTGCTATGGCTCTATCTTTGGAGATACAGTTTGGTGAGATAATAGTACTCTTTGGCATAGAAGGCTAATGGTCTTTTAAAATTACAACTCCCATAATTCCATTGTATATCTGAAACCTGGTGGGATGACTCCCATCACTGGAATTTAACCATTGAGGGCTATAACCTCTTTCACAGAAATAGAACAAAGGGGAGAGGAGGGGGAGTAGCTTTATATGTCAAAAACAGTTACGTTGCAGAAGAAATGCAAGACTGTAATCCGGGAAACCAGCTTGAAAGCATCTGGATAAGAATCAAGGGAACCGGGACTCAAAAAGATCTTGTTGTGGGTGTCTACTACAGACCTCCGAGTCAGGATGAAGGACTTGATGAAGCCTTCTGTCAACAGCTGACCAAACAGGCACAAAGAAGAGATATAGTAGTCATGGGCGATTTCAATTATCCCGATATCTGCTGGAAAACAAACTCAGCCAAGAGTACAAAGTCCAACAAATTCCTCACTTGCCTTGCAGATAATTTTATGGTCCAGAAGGTAGAAGAGGCAACAAGGGGATCAGCAACTCTTGATCTAATCTTAACAAATGTGGAAGACCTGATCAATACAGTTGAAGTGGTTGGATCCTTAGGGGCAAGTGACCATGTGCTCCTGCAGTTTGCAATACAAAGGAATGCTGAAACTAAGACAAGTCAAACACGCATTCTGGACTTTAAGAGAGCTGACTTCCAAAAAATGAAGGAATTACTGAGCGGCATTCCATGGACGCCGATATTAAAAAACAAGGGAGTTAAGGATGGATGGGAGTTTTTCAAAAGTGAAATACTCAAGGCGCAAATGCAAACAGTGCCAACAAAGAAGAAAAATAAGACAAGTGCAAAGAAGCCAGAATGGATGTCCAAAGAACTTCTAACTGAGCTAAAGCTCAAAAGTGACATGCACAAGAAGTGGAAAAGGGGAGAAATCACCAAACAAGAATTCAAACGTATAGCCAACTCCTGTAGGGAAAAGGTTCGCAAGGCTAAAGCGCAAAATGAGCTCAGGCTTGCCAGGGACATAAAAAACAACAAAAAAGGTTTTTTTGCTTATGTTGGTAGAAAAAGGAAGAAAAAGGAGGCGATAGGGCCACTGCAAGGAGTAGATGGGGTGATGGTGACAGGGGATAGGGAAAAGGCAGAACTGCTTAATGCCTTCTTTGCCTCGGTCTTCTCACAAAAAGAAAGCCATCTTCAACCTCAGCAACATGGAATGGACGAAGGATTGGGGGAAATCCAACCCCAAATAGGGAAACAAGTTGTCCAGGAACACCTGGCCACTCTAAACGAATTCAAGTCCCCAGGGCCAGATCAGCTACATCCAAGAGTATTGAAGGAACTAGCGGAAGTTATTTCAGAACCACTGGCAATCATCTTCGAGAGTTCTTGGAGAACAGGAGAAGTCCCAGCAGATTGGAGGAGGGCGAATGTGGTCCCTATCTTCAAGAAGGGAAAAAAGAACGACCCAAACAATTACCGTCCGGTCAGCCTCACATCAATACCAGGCAAGATTCTGGAAAAGATCATTAAGGAAGTGGTCTGCAAACACTTAGAAACAAATGCGGTCATTGCTAATAGTCAACACGGATTTACCAAAAACAAGTCATGCCAGACTAATCTGATCTCTTTTTTCGATAGAGTTACGAGTTGGGTCGATACAGGGAATGCCGTGGATGTAGCATATCTAGATTTCAGTAAGGCCTTCGACAAAGTCCCCCACGACCTTCTGGCAAACAAACTAGTAAAATGTGGGCTAGACAAAACTACGGTTAGGTGGATCTGTAATTGGCTAAGCGAACGAAACCAAAGGGTGCTCACCAATGCGTCGTCTTCATCATGGAAAGAAGTGACAAGTGGAGTGCCGCAGGGCTCCGTCCTGGGCCCGGTTCTGTTCAACATCTTTATTAACGACTTAGACGAAGGGTTAGAAGGCACGATCATCAAGTTTGCAGATGACACCAAACTCGGAGGGATAGCTAACACTCCAGAAGACAGGAGCAGAATTCAAAACGATCTTGACAGACTAGAGAGATGGGCCGAAACTAACAAAATGAAGTTCAACAGGGACAAATGCAAGATACTTCACTTCGGCAGAAAAAATGGAAATCAAAGATACAGAATGGGGGACGCCTGGCTTGACAGCAGTGTGTGCGAAAAAGATCTTGGAGTCCTCGTGGACAACAAGTTAAACATGAGCCTACAATGTGATGCGGCAGCTAAAAAAGCCAATGGGATTTTGGCCTGCATCAATAGGGGAATAACGTCTAGATCCAGGGAAGTCATGCTCCCCCTCTATTCTGCCTTGGTCAGACCACACCTGGAATACTGTGTCCAGTTTTGGGCACCGCAGATGAAGGGAGATGCTGACAAGCTGGAAAGCGTCCAGAGGAGGGCAACTAAAATGATTAAGGGTCTGGAGAACAAGCCCTATGAGGAGAGGCTTAAAGAGCTGGGCATGTTTAGCCTGCAGAAGAGAAGGCTGAGAGGAGACATGATAGCCATGTACAAATATGTGAGGGGAAGTCATAGGGAGGAGGGAGCAAGCTTATTTTCTGCTGCCCTGCAGACTAGGACACGGAACAATGGCTTCAAACTACAGGAAAGGAGATTCCACCTGAACATCAGGAAGAACTTCCTCACTGTGAGGGCTGTTCGGCAGTGGAACTCTCTCCCCCGGGCCGTGGTGGAGGCTCCTTCTTTGGAGGCTTTTAAGCAGAGGCTGGATGGCCATCTGTCGGGGGTGCTTTGAATGCGATTTCCTGCTTCTTAGCGGGGGGTTGGACTAGATGGCCCTTGAGGTCTCTTCCAACTCTACTATTCTATGATTCTATGATTCTATGATCCATTCCAGTTTAAAAGATGTCGAACTGTGTTGATTGCACAATGTATATATTTTTCTATTCAAATATAAAGCCTACACGAATCTACAGAATGTTGCCTATCAGTGGAAGAACAAAAGGGAAGAAGCAATCTGGCCATTCTTGAGTTCGAAAGCCTGAAAGTGGCCATCAAGAAGACCCTCTCAGTTAGTGCCACGTCCTGAGCAAATGAAAGAGGATTTGGCTGCCTACTCAGAAAAAGGTATACGACTGAAAGACATGATTATACTGCTAAGCAGTTAAAGCTCAATCAAAACAGAAAAGGGAGAACAGCTAGATATCACTTGTAAAGACATCTGACCTCCCAGGGAATTGTATGATACAAGAACAATGATAATAGGCAATTTTCATTTGAATCCGGCAATTCATGGAAACGTATATATAAAATTGCAACTGAAATTGAAATTGAGAGAGGAAGAGAGAAAATACAACCTAGTAGTGATACTAATGAAAAAGTATCTTCAATTACTGTCCTGTTAATACTTAGGTGATCCCTCGTCGTTCGAGGATGATAGTCTTCCAACTTTGGTATCTTGGGCGTGTGTTCTTAGGTGACTGAAGAGACCGATTCTTGACCCGCATATTCTCCCGCAGTGAGGACATCGGTTTCCAGGTGGAAGGCGGTCCCGGTCGGGGTTAGCTTGACGCTCCTTCCTCTTGGCACGTTTCTCCCTTAAGCCCTCCGTTCGTGCCTCTTCGAACTCCGCAGCACTGCTGGTCACAGCTGACCTCCAATTATAGCGCTCAAGGGCCAGGGCTTCCCAGTTCTCAGTGTCTATGCCACAGTTTTTAAGGTTGGCTTTGAGCCCATCTTTAAATCTCTTTTCCTGCCCTCCAACATTCCGTTTCCCATTCTTGAGTTCAGAGTAGAGGAGCTGCTTTGGGAGACGGTGATCGGGCATTCGGACAATGTGGCCAGTCCAGCGGAGTTGATGGCGTAAGAGCATCGCTTCAATGCTGGTGGTCTTTGCTTCCTCAAGCACGCTGACATTTGTCCGCCTGTCTTCCCAAGAGATTTGCAGGATTTTCCTGAGGCAACGCTAATGGAAACGCTCCAGGAGTTTGGTGTGACGTCTGTACACAGTCCACGTTTCGCAGGCGTAGAGCAGGGTTGGGAGGACAATGGCTTTATAAACAAGCACCTTGGTCTCTCTACGGATGTCCCGGTCATCAAACACTCTCTGCTTCATTCGGAAAAATGCTGCACTCGCAGAGCTCAGGCGGTGTTGTATTTCAGTGTCGATGTTGACTTTTGTGGAGAGGTGGCTACTAAGGCAGCGGAAATGGCCAACATTTTCTAATGTTACACCGTTAAGCTGTATTCCTGGCTTTGCAGAGGGATTAGCTGGTGCCTGTTGGAAGAGCACTTTGGTTTTCTCGATGTTCAGTGAGAGGCCGAGCTTCTCGTATGCTTCTGCGAAGGTGTTTAGAGTGGCTTGTAGGTCTTCTTCTGAATGCGCACAGACTACGTTGTCATCAGCATATTGGAGTTCTATAACAGATTTTGTGGTGACCTTGGTTTTGGCTCTCAGTCTGCTGAGGTTAAATAGCTTGCCATCTGTCCGATAGATGATTTCCACTCCGGTGGGAAGCTTCCCATCAACAAGGTGAAGTATCATAGCGATGAAGATGGAAAATAAGGTGGGGGCAATAACACATCCCTGCTTGACACCTGATTCCACCTTAAATGGGTCACTTTGGGAGCCGTTGCTGTCCAAGACTGTTGCCATCATGTCATCATGGAGGAGCCGCAGGATGTTCACAAATTTGTCAGGGCACCCGATTTTTTGGAGGATGGTCCAGAGAGCGCTGCGATTCACTGTGTCAAATGCCTTTTCAAGGTCAATGAATGCCATGTACAGAGGTTGGTTTTGTTCCCTGCATTTTTCTTGGAGCTGTCGAGCAGTGAAGATCATGTCCACTGTACCTCTGGAGGGGCGGAAGCCATTCTGGGATTCTGGGAGGGTGTCTTCTGAGACAGGGAGAAGGCGGTTTGCAAGGATTCTTGCGAGGATTTTCCCGGCGGAGGTTAGAAGGGAGATACCACGATAGTTCCCGCAGTCTGTTCTGTCCCCTTTCTTGAAAAGGGTGATGATGGTGGCATCCTTGAAGTCAGCTGGGATTTTCTCGGTCATCCACACCTTTTCAATGAGCTGGTGGAGTTGTTGTATCAGCTCAGGTCCACCCTCTTTGAAGATTTCAGTGGGAATCCCATCAGGTCCGCTAGCTTTGTTGTTTTTTTGTTGGCTGATGGCATTGCTGACTTCTTCCAAACTAGGCAGTGCTGCAAGCTCATCCCTGGTTTGTTGTTGCGGGATTTGTGAGAGGGTCTCTTCGGCCACATTGGAGCTGCGATTCAGCAGGTTCTGGTAGTGCTCTTTCCAACGTAGTGCAATTGATGTTTTGTCCTTCAGAATTTTGGTTCCAAAATTTTGTCCTGTTAATATATTCACTGGAATATCTTAGAATACTATAATTTGCCAGTTATGCTAATCTTCTCAACACCACTGACAGTTTTGCAGCCTGTAAAATATGTATGTATTTATTTTAGTGACATGAAGACAGTTTACATTGGTTAAGATCCATCCACCCCCCACTCCCCCCATAAAGGTGTCCAAACAGACCATTTTAAAATCAAAAGTTAAAATGAAATAAACTATAGAGTTAACACTGATTAACAAAGGTGTCTTGGATTCTTATTCTTATTTAATAAAATACAACAGCATCAACCATCTGTTTCAAGTTAGTCACAGATGCTTGCAGCATCAGAATGCTATTTTCCTCTTCCATGCTAATCTCCCAATGGAGGAAGAAATATCTTTAGATATACCACAGCATGTGCCCACCAAGGATCTCGGCTTGTGCCTTTCTCCTGCTCCACTGGTGCATATTGGTGAAATCCGTGCACTGCTGGGTACTTCATTAATTTGCAATTCCCCAGTCTTCACTAGATTTAGAAGCAGGATGTGCGTATACTAGTATGAAGTCTGCCTTACATCTCCATGGATTTTGTATTCATGGATTTGACCTCGTGTGGAACCCATAGACATACATTATTTTTAAAAAATCTAAAAAACAAATCTTTATTTTGCTATTTTAAATATGGGATATCATCTTACTAAGCCACTGTGAGCCATCATGGAACTTGAGGATCCACAGATTTTTCTATCCACGGGGGATTCTGGAATCACACATTAGCCAATACCAGAAATTCACTAATGTAGGAATTAATTGCAGTCATATTATACATTAACCTATATAGAAACTGACATTTGGAATTGTTCAAGATATAGAAGCTATATGGTGGCTAGAATAGATCTTCTTTAACCTTTTCAACCCATGATCCCTTTCGGCCTGAGAAATTTTTCTGTGATCCCAGGTATATAAACATATATAAAATAGGCATAAAGACCAAATATTTACTGACCAAACACTGCAAGACTTTCTAAACAGGCTGATTTTCCTTGTGGTGGAGTACAGCTGAAGCATTTTCTGCAGAGTCTACTGTAAACACTTTATGTTGTTTATTGGTGTAAATGGGTGTCCTTCAGAAAACTCTCATTGTTGCTGAATCTTTGAGCTAAGGGGATCCTATTTAGGATTAGGACCCACAGTTCAAGAAGTAGTGGACTAGAGAAAACATGGGGTCTAGTACAACAAGCTACATGGCAAGGACTGTGTCTTCACTATAGAAGTAATGCAGCTTGACACCACTTTAACTATCATGGCTCAATGCTATAGAATCCTGTGAGCTGTAGTTTGGTGAGACATGAACACTCAGAGAAGGCGAAAGACCTTTCAAAACTATCAGCCCCTATTATTCAATAGGTAAAGTGAGTTCAAGCTTCATTAATTCTACAATGGAAATGCAGCCTTAGAGAGTTCTCCTTTTGAAATTGTGTTATTACAATAAAGTGTTAGTTTGTTTCTTTCATCTGATAGTTGGCAGTGAAAACTGGAAATGTCTCCTGTACTTTCAATAGGTAAAGGTAAAGATTTCCCCTGACGTTAAGTCCAGTCATGTCTGACTCTAGGGGTTGGTGCTCATCTCCATTTCTAAGCTGAAGAGCCGGTGTTGTCCGTAGACACCTCCAAGGTCATGTGGCCGGTGTGACTGCATGGAGCGCCGTTACCTTCCTGCCGGAGCGGTACCTATTGATCTACTCACACTGGCATGTTTTTGAACTGCTAGGTTGGCAGGAGCTGGAGCTAACAGCGGCCACTCACGCTGCTCCCGGGGTTTGAGCCTGGCACCTTTCGGTCTCCAGCTCAGTGCTTTAACGCACTTCGCCACCGGGGCTCCTATTTCAATAGTTGTGTAGAAAGCATTTCAGCACCTATTGCTTGTTATGCAATCAGATAACAAACAACACCTGATGATATTTTCCCTTTTGGAAGGAAAAACAAAGTCATCATTAATTCTGCTATACAACATCTTGCCATGTTTGCCACAAGAAATCTCTTCTCAATTTCCCAATCTAAAGCCTATCTTTTGAGCTACTGTTCAATGAGATAAAATATTAATACCACATTGAGTCAAAGAGTTTCTCCTCTGTAGCAAACTTCCCATTTATCTTCAAAAATGTTTTCAAAATTTTGTAGTTTCCATTGTTCTCAACAGAAAAAATGTCATTGATTTTCTATAATAGAAGACTAGTTAGTTTTGCTGGCATAGTAAACTGCATGTCTACATAGTATGGTTTGGACCATGCAGCACCTCCAATATTGATTGGTGCACACAGGATTTTGTTTTTATGACCTTATTGTACCACTGCTGTATGAACTGGGTTGTGAAATCATCTTACAAGTTCAGAAACATATATCATAAATTAAACCCAGTGGGATTATGTTTTTGAAAGTGTATGCAGGCTTTCATCAGGAATGCTGCAATATTGCAAATTCTGTGTCTAAAGGCAGTTGATGTATCAGTAATAGAATGACTGGTACTGTTGCATTATCTGGGCAGAGGCCACTAAGGGATGGTAGAGAGACAAGGCTAGTCCATTTTATGGGAGAGGAGGGTCGGTCGAAGGAGTTACCCCCTATTATTCCCCACACCTATGTCCCCATCATGGAAACAACTCTCGTTTATGATATGGGGAGTGGGAGGGGGGAATCACCAGCTAAAATGGGGAAAATTGTTTTTTCCCATTAACCCCCTTCCCCAGTAAAATGCACTATCCTTCTCTCTCTAGCGCCCCGTAGTGGTCTCCGCCCGGATAACAGAACAGCTGAATGACTAAAGTAGAAACTGACTTTCTAGAGACAGGTGGGCCTTTTTCCAGTATAGGATAGAATAAGAATAAATCAATATATATCTGCATTTCAACAAGATCTGGTTGAGCAAATTACATTACATGTGGCCAATGGGTGTATCTACTCTGAAGAATTAATGCTATTTGATACCACTTTAATTGCCATAGTTCAATGCTACAGTATTCAGTAAGTTGAGGTTTGACAAGTCCTTTAGCCCTCTCTGCCAAAGAAGGTTGACGCCACAACAAATTACAAATCCCAGGATTCCATAGCATTGAGCCATGGCAGCTAGAGTGGTATAAAACACAGTGTAGATGCACCCTTGGTTGAGACAGGCAAATTAAGAAGTTTTAAAAAGCAGATGCTGCATTTCATGTTTACATCCCTTAGTGGACATATATCAATAATTTTGTCAGGGATATCTGCACAGGCTCTTCACCTGGCTGTGTAGAAGGAATGTAGAAAGGATGGCATAAAGACAGCATTGTCTATATGCAATATTGAAACTTCTGGGTCACCTGTCATTGTTTCTCTTGTGCATGCAATTTTTACAATAGTCAATGTGCTCATGCTCTGGCAAATAGAGAGAGTACACACCAGTGGCCATTTAGGAAAAGTGGCATTTCACTGAGCAATTTGCAAGTCAGCCTGAAAGGACAGTTTCTGAAAGATAACAACTCACCCATTAAAAGATTCCCTAGAGATACAAAAAGCATGTTCCTCAAGTATACTAAATAAGTCATGCACTGTCCTAGGAGAAGAGACAAGCAAAGAAGCAAACTTCTTAGAGACAGGAAAGAATCTCTTCTCCTTCTGATTATGGGCCCTTCCAGACATGGCAGAAACTTGGGAGGAAGAAGGTTAAAATATTGCACTTCTTCCCAAGTTTCTGTCCCCCACCTCAACCCAAACCCAGGGCTTTCTCTTGAGGGGTGGCTAGATGCCCCGGGGTGGCATCCAGCAGCCCTCCTCCAGCCCCCCATCTCCTTCCCCACCTCCTGATGTGCCATTTTTGCACATCAGGAGTACTGTGCAGAGAGGCCTGCACTGCCAACAGCCCCCTCCCCCAGTAAGTTTTGTTGGGGAAAATGGGGGCTGGAAGAGGGTATGTGTAGGGATTGATCCCTAGAACTGTTTAAGGTCCAGATTTTTCCAGGTGTCAAATTAATGCAGAGCAGTTTTATCTGCTTTTATTCACTTTTACCTGTGGTGTCATTTGGACACCTCAGGTAAAAGTAAAACAGGTCTCATGTTTTGGGTCTGTCTGGAAGGGCCCTAACTTGGAGAGAGGGATTATAATTGATGGATGATTTTCCAAGTCCTGTCCATCCTTTTTGGCTATTCTTGGGAATCATTGATTTATAGCATTTTTGCTCCACATCCATTGCTTCTGTCCAATGGAATTCTGGGACTGGCAGTTAAGGGAAGAGCATTTAGACTTCTTAACTTAAGAGCTCCAAGGCTTACCAAACTATAAACCCCAAAATTCCATAGGTGTAACAGTTAAATTGAAATAATAACACTATAAATCTGTACTGTGATATCTATAGTTAGTAGCGTAACAACACTGTGTTGCTTTTGTTTATTTTACTTGTTTACACATTTAAATATTAACAATATTGGTTCTTAGAACATCTCAAAAAATAATTAAACAAAGGTGTGTTTTTTAAATCTAAATATTGATTGTATAAGTGGAACAAGGTGGAAGAAGAGTAGACTAGGAAAAATCATCAGATAAATATAAGCTAAGTCATTCTGGAAGGCTAGGAAAATTTTAAAACACCTTCATCTGTCATGGAAAATGCAAGCAGGCCAAGTGATAGGCAAGCCATCTTGAGAGTGGCATGCTGAATTCATTCATTTTGATAATACATAGTCTTTGATTTCAACAAGAGGCTATGAACCTTTCTCCTAATCTATTGATTTTGTCTGGTTTTTCTCTGTGTGTAAATTTTTGCAAACGATTTTACCTCCAATGTAGTTTACACTGCTTTACTTAATAAACACATGTCTGTTCACGTCTTTAGTCCCAGGATGTCATAGAATGGATCCATGACAATTAAAGAGGAATTAAATATACAATTAAAAGTACATTTAAAAGTTTTTTTCCCCCAAAATCCCACCCACAGTATCCCAAGCAGCTTGCCCCTCATCATTTGTGGCAAGTTGTCCACACATAGTATAATATCTGCTTATTGGCTGCCCTATTAAATAAGCAGACATAGTAATCTTCATGTAGATACTTATAGTGAAGATGGAGATTTGGATACTTTATCCTTTCTAGTCACCATACAGATGTGGTACATTGTATACCTTCTGTTGCATTTTGGAACAAATGCATTCATTTCCAGAATTGATCAGAAAGAAATGCACCTTCCATCCAACAAGGAAATAGTTCTACTTAACATCACTGTGAACCTATAAAGTGTTATGTTCTACCAAAAGACAGAGATCAAAATATGGAGTGATGGTGAAATAAACTCAGTTAAAGAAACAAAATCTATGCCCTGCTGCTAAAACTACACATGGAAGATGAATATTAGAATTATGTGAAATTCCAAACTTGATTCATAAGTTGTATTAATTTCAGCAAAATTTGTACTTACAATTCAACTTACGAACTTGAAATCCCTCCTCCTGAACCCAAACAAAATGAAACAGCATCCCCATTAAATTCCAAAAAAGTTTGGTAGTATTTCATTAGTATTCTAACCTCCCCCCCCCCCCCAAACAAACAATCTCTGTGAGGGTAATGGGGCTGAGCGAAGCCTTACTTACTGTGTCATATGCTCTTCCTCAACCAATCACAAAGCTGGTTTTCCTCTCCATTCTCCTCGACTGTTGTGAAGTTGTTTTGGATGTCAAGTCCCAGAAATCCCTACTGCCGGCTGCTAAACAACAGCTGCATCTGAGTTTTTTTTTTCCTGCAAGCTGTCTCTTCCTCTCAGTAGGAGAGAGAGAAAGTTTTTTAAAAATCCAAAAAAATCAGTGCATGAGTGAAACGTTCTGACAACTGGGAAGAATGATGCCCTCAATATGTTGTCTCATTGTCTAGAAATGCAAAGTGATCCCTTTGCATTTATAAATAAATAAATATACACACACACTCGCTGTGCCCGCTGAGTCATCAACCTAAGTGGGTTTTTGTTTGTGGAGGCAAGTATGAATGTTGTACTTAGTCACCTTGATTAGCAGGGAATGGTCTTGCAGCTTCAAAGCCTGATTGTTTCCTCCCTGTGAGAATCCTTTGTTGGGAGAAGGGCTGGCCCTCATTGTTTCCTGCCTGGAATTGCCCTGTTTTCTGAGTGTTCTTTATTTACTGTCCTGGTTGTAGTGTTTTATAATGCTGGGTGCACAGCAAAATAACAACAACAACAACAACAACAACAACAACAACAACAAAAACTCTGAGGTGGAGGGTGCCCAGAGAAAGAGGGCAACTGAAAGGATAAATAATCCCTCTGAGGAGCATCTTAAAGTGCTACTTATAGAATGAAGGTTGAAAGGAGACATGACAGCCATATATAAATACTGCCTGCTGCTCTCCCTCCTGAGAACAGTCCCTTACTTCAATAGTACAGCCGTTTCTCTCTCAGTGCCAACGCTCTCTCTTCAGCATGAAGAGAAATTTACAGTAAGGCCATGTTCCAGAAGTATTCTCTCTTGACGTTTTGCCCACATCTATGGCAGGCATCCTCAGAGGTTGTGAGGTGTATAGATCCCCACTCTGCAAAGCAGAAAAGGTTTTTCTGCTTGGCGAAGTGGGGATCGCCTCCCTCCTGGCCAGAAGGGAGGCGATCCCCACCTCGCCAAGCAGAGAAACCCCACTTTTCTGCTTTGCAGAGTGGGGATCTATACACCTCACAACCTCTGAGGATGCCTGCCATAGATGTGGGCAAAACGTCAAGAGAGAATACTTCTGGAACATGGCCTTACTGTAAATTTCTCTTCATGCTGAAATTGTGCAACCATTGGAACAGATTTGTAGTTTTGTAGGAACTAACCACCTATTTTTTGCAATAACATCTGAAACTCAGATGGACAAAAAATTAAAATGCAAACATGGAAAATATATTTCAACCTGATTCAAAAAAGGGAAGCAAAAGTTAACTTCTGATTCGTGTAAGGAAAAAATAAATCTGTTATTTCCTAATCTTACTGTAGATATAAACTGAAAATTACTTCTTTTCATCCTTGAAGGTTTCTAAATGATGGCAATGCAAATAAAATAAAATATACAATTTTCATGCTGGTTTCAAAAATTGCTTAGATGCATCCTGCTGTTAATTGGTTTTCATTTCTATTTTCCAAACTGAATCTTTTGCCAGTATCATGTTATATCACTATATAGTTTGGAGCCCCTGGTGGCGCAGTGGGTTAAACCCTTGTGCTGACAGGATTCATGATTTGAAGATTGGGTTGCTGACCTGAAGGTTGCCAGTTCGAATCCAGCCCGGTGTGATGACTCATGGGCCATGTAGTCCCGTTCCAAGTGCTGTTGTGACAGATGAAGAGGAAAACTTGGGTTTTCCACCATTTCAGCCAGAAAAGGAACTTTCCCAGCCAGAAATGGAACCCTTGCACCTGCAGGAGGTTTGTCTTCCAGAAATCTGCCAAACAAGCCCTGAGTCAAAATCTCCCCCTTTTTCTCGCCGTAATTATTATCTCCAGCAAAAAGGAGTGCAGCAGGCTAATCGCAGGAGCTTGAGAATTGCAGCAAAGCATTCAGATGATTAAGCCTGCTCCCATGAGAAATTTTAGGGAGTCATACATCTGGACACAGAGATTGACTTTCGTTTCTGGTTCCCCAGAGAAGTGTTCTCTGGTGGGAAAACGAGGCCCTATTTAGGTTCCTTGCTCTCGAAGGAATCTTGCGGAGTCAATTCGTCAGCTACCGGAGCAGCGTGTGTGGACAGCTACTCCTGCTCTCAAGCCTTTGTTCCTGTTCCAAGCCTTCGTTCCCAGCCTTGTTTTCTCCCCGGATCTTGCCTTGTTTCCCGGACCTCGCCAAGTAATTACCACGGATCTTGTTCTTGCTCCTCGTTTCCTTGTTGCCTTGAATCAAGCTTTGTGTTTCAAGAATCAAGTTACTTTCTAGCCTTGCTCAAGTTCACGGACTAAAGGACCTTGTCATCTCCCCTCACTTTGCTTGGCAAAGTGAGTGTTTCGGTTATTGGATTACAACTTTGGACCTTAATATTTCATATTGGACATTGTTTCTTGGGACTAATTTTGACCTTTCCTGAAAGGTCTATCTCTGGACTATTTCATACACTTGCTTTTATTAACTTTATATATTCCTTCAATAAAGATATTAGATAGATTCTGGCCTCTGTGTATGGTTATTGGTGCTCTGCAGCCTGGGTTGTGACACCCGGGGAGAGTGTGGATGAGCTCCTTCTGTTAGCTCCAGCTCCATGCGGGGACATGAGAGAAGCCTCCCACAAGGATGGTAAAAACATCAAAACATGCTGGTGTCCCCTGAGCAGCATCCTTGCAGACAGCCAATTCTCTCACACTAGAAGCTATTCAAGTAACTTCTGACATGAAAAAACTATATAGTTTGTTTTCCACATTTGCATGTTTGAGTTTTGCAGATCTGATTATTCACTGATTTAAAATGTTCTCTCCAAGAATCTCTAGATCCACCAGGTCTATAGTCTAGTGCAGTGGTTCCCAACCTGTGGGTCCCCAGATGTTTTCATCTTCAACTCCCAGAAATCCTAACAGCTGGTAAACTGGCTGGGATTTCTGGGAGTTGTAGACCAAAACACCTGGGGACCCACAGGTTGAGAACCCCTCGTCTAGTGGAAGCTGACCACAAAATTATGGTGGAGGACGTAGAAATTCTTGGAGACATATCCTCTTAGTTTTTAAAAATACTATTTCTACATCATAAGAGTCTCATTTTATCCCTCTTTGGGGGTGGGCAAAAAGGTGGTGTAAATGTTATACATCTCCTTTTAGCTACAGTGCCACACTCACTCTTGTGAGTGCCTGCCTCCTTCCAGCTATAGTACTTCACTTGGCTGCCTCTGAAAGCACTGGGTGGAAAAGAGTGACCACACTAGCTCTCTTCGACTCAGTCCTTTCAGATTCAGCCATGTGAAGCACTGTAGCCAAACAGGGAGTGGGCTGGCACATGGGCAAATGAAATGGATGGTGATGATGATGATGAAGATGATTATATTTATTCATACCCCACTTTATCTCCCCTAAGGGGACTCAAAGTGGCTAGACATAAAAGCATTAGTATACAATTTAAAATGTACAAATATGCAAACATTAAAATAGAATTAAACACAAACAACACTAAAAAATTTCAAAGTTAAAATCCATTAAAACAGTTAAAAACCACAACACCCCTTAACTAGATCTTAAACATCATCATCTTTAAAAGCCCATCTGAATAAAAAGGTTTTAGCTTGCTACCAGAAGGATAACAGGAAGGGGGCCATTCTCGCTTCCCTGTGCAGGGAGTTCCAGAGTTGTGGAGAAGCCACCAAAAAGACCCTCTCTTTCGTTCCCACCAACTGTACTTGAGATGAAGCTGGGACCAAGAGAAGAGCCTCTCCTGAAGAACTCAGGGCCCAGGCAGATTCGTAAAAGAGGATGCAATCAGCCAAATAGCCTGGACCTGAACCATCTAGAGCTTTAAAGGTGAAAGGAATAAGCTACGTAAAGCACCATGCTGAAAGTGGGTGGGAAAAAGTGCTGGAAGTGCAGCAAGACACATGAAAAGGGAAGCCCAGTTAGAATTTTGCAGATCGTCTGCCAGCAAATACTTTGGGGCAATGAACTACGGCTGTGACTATTATGTGATAAAAGCAAAAATACCAATTTGGTGTTATAGTCAGTCACAAATAAAAGGTTGTGACTGACTATAACATAGTGATTACTATTATGCAGTGATATATGGTAGTATTTTAATTCATGGTCTTTGTTACTTTCATGAGAGCTTTGCCTCCATCCCTCAGTAAATGTAGTATGGTACAGTAGTAGTAATATTCCATCATATATTATTGGGCTGAAAATCCCAGTGGTCTTAGTTGCCACAGGAAATTATAAGTAACACTGACAACTGCAATTCAACACCAGTTACAGAACCTCTTGATTCCCACTGTGGTATGGCTGAGACCTCATGAGTTGTGTTGTGGGCTGAATAGCAATCTTGGGTCCTGTCTGTGGTTTGACTAAAATATGTTAAAAATCAAATGTTAGCAAGCTTACATGCATTTTAAAAAAAGAATGCTAAAAATCTGGTTGAAGTGTGGTTCTGGGCATTTAGCCAGTTAATTGACAACGGAACTGTCCAGCTGCGAACTATAGCAAAGAGATAATGTAACCAGAGAGTAATTATTTTCATAGAAGGGCAGTGTAAAAAACAGTGATGGTGGGAGAGAATGCATGCAGAGCACATAGTCATGCTTGAAGGCTAAGAATCAAAATATGTGAGCCAGTTGTCAATAACATTTGGGATTTTCCAAGAGCAGTTACTCAACCAATTTCAATTACTGAATTACTCTCAACCAAGAAAAAAATTATTCTCCAGCTTCTGCAATAAACACTTGCTTGATTTTTTTGATAGTTTGATAAGCAATCATCTTGGCCTTGAAGAGGCAGACACGTAGATTTTCTATGTGTGAAGATCTACTTAGAAAAGAAAAGAAGAGAAAAGAAAAGAAGAGGTAAGCATCATAATATACTGTTTGTACATTGAGGCAGAATGACAAACCACAATCAATGTTCTGGTCTATATTCACTTCCATCAGGTTTGACTGAAATCCCATAACCCCCTGTGGTTCTGGCATATTTTGGAATGTTTTCTGATGTATCTGCAGCAAGAGAAGCCTTGTCATCTCCATCTGTCGCTGACTTGTGACAACTTTTACACCATGGCAGGGTCTTATTTCTACTCCTTTTCTTTTTCTTTTTGCTCAGCGTGTATCTTGAAAGTGCCTTACTTCATTGAAAATTGAGCTCAGTAATGGATTTCATTAAGGAAGAGCAGTCGTCCCCTAGGACACTTCAAAGCTTCCCTCCTTCCAACTGCTGCATATTTCTGAATTCGGCAGTCATATGTGCCCTTATATGAAAGATATTCTGTAAGGGAAATTGTGTAGATATAGATAGGCGTTTGTGTAAAAGCAAGCAAAATTCTGGGTCCTAAATTGATGGTGACCTATAAATCCTTATGCAACTGATGTTCAGATTTTTGACAGATTGCAGAGCATACCAAAATGCCCACATTTCTTCAGAATTGGGGTGGAAAGGACTTGAGATTGGAACAAATATAAATGTAGAAGAAATGTGTACCGCTAGATTCATACAGCCAGGCACTGGGCATTGAACAATTATCTCTTAAAATTCCAAGCTTGAATCTCTCTGTGTTTAACAACATTGCTGCTTGTTTGGCTTGCCTTCTCTTTTTTTCTCAGGAAGCTCATCACTGTAAATGTCAACAAGGCTGTCAGATCCATCATGGTCTTCCCTATAGATCTATCTACTAAATTTTGTAATTGCTAATGGAAGGGAAAAAACAATTTCCATTCAGCTTTACAAACTACTCCGATCCACAACTGTAGTGACAAACGTTTTAGTTCTTTTTGGAAATAAAAAATCCCAAGCATCTCAATCAGCTATTCAATATCAGAAAGCATTAATTGACTACAATAATAGCAGACATGGGTTGTTGTTGGGTTTTTTTTTTTAAAAAAAATGACAACAAAAGTCTTGTTTGTCTGGTAAAAAGAAACAGAAAATAAATATCTCAAGGTTGCAATCCTACACACACCTGCTTAAGAGTAATTCTAATTGAACTCAATTTAAGTACTTACTTCTGAGTGGGTATTATAAGACTGTAATGTTTTTGTTGTTGTTGCTATGTGCCTTTGGGTTATTCCCAACATATGGCAACCCTAAGGCAAAGTTGTCTCAGAGTTTGCTAGGACTGTATCAGATCGAAAAAAAGAGAAAGCAAGGTCACCTATGAAATCACACCGCTTGTTCTCCCCATTAAGCACAAAGCCCATTACACAATGTACGTATACGTCCGGCCAGGCTCTGTGTTGAAAGAGCATATGCTGCTACTGCGGCAACATAAGAGACTTCCCATGGAAGTCTTTGGAACAATGAGGGGAAGCTAGGTGTTGGACTCTTTCCCCCATGGGATGGGATCTCAGGTAAGTCAGCCGAAGTGGGGAGTGTGGCAATGAGTTCCCCATGTGTGCCCAACGGGACACCATGGATTCACCACATGCGTGGTGAATCCATTAGACAATGTGATAAGTTCACTAGTGGATTTCCATGGCGGAGAAAGGAATTAAATAATGACCTCCAGAGTTATAGCCCAGAACCAAAACTACTATATTATGCTGGCTCTCTACTGCAATTTTAACATCTTATAATCCCGTTTGTGTGATTTGGGTTACTTGGTTTAGGCTTAAAACCTACATGCACAAAGCTGGGAGTAAGAGTCAATATGTTGTAGTGATCTAAGCAGGGCCCCAGGAAACCAGAGACTGAATCCTCCACTAATCTATGTAAACATACTAGATAATCTTGGGGAAATGACACAATCTCATCTGTAGAAGTCAACTCCCCCCCCCCCTCAGCCACACAGCTGGGGGGAGTGGCTTTGCCACCTCCCTCTGGAAAGGTGGTGGCTGAAAGTAGATCTGTCCAGATCTACTTTATGGAGGCAGAGCTATAATGGTAACAGCCCACCCCTATTCTTCATTCTGGTGGAAGATGTCGATCCACCCATCCACCACTAACAGTATAAATTTTGGTTGCCTCTGGGGCCAGGTAGGAACTTTTCCCCTCCTATGTTCTAGGAGGGTTTTCACCTACCCAATACTGTTTCAAATGGCAAACTAGGGAGGTGTGGTTGCTTAAATAGGCTATAAGAAAAAGCAGTAAGGGATTGACATCTTTGATGTTCGCCCAAACGAACCTCATTTGTATGTAGGTCAGGAACAGAAACCCTCATCTATGGTTCAAAGAACTCAGGTGAGGTGGAACGGAAATGGCCTAGGAACAGAAGATTATGACCTCAATTAATCCTTGGAGCAGAACTCTTTGTCACATTTCCCTTAAAGGTCATCCAGGATTAGTTCAGCCGGGGACCTGGTGTTTCACCCAAATTCAGCTGAGGTCAGGAAGGATCACTACCTTAATTTCATTGCACACTAAATTCATACTACACATTACAATTAGCTTCAAGTTGCAAGTTACAAAGTTTAATTAGGTAACATTTAATAAAGTTGCCAATATTTGAACCCATACCCGTTGTGTTTATCTCCTTATTTCAGTGGGTTGGGTGGCAAAAGGTAATGTCAGACCTCCTCTGAAGAAATCTTCCCAAGAAATCCCAAAGATGAGATCACAATAAATTAACTCAAAGGTATATAGCAACAACAATCTTAGTTGGATATGGTTCTGAGAGGACTCATAGAAAGGTGGTTCTAAGCACTGCAAAATTCTGGGTGCCTAGTTTACAGCCAAGTGCAGAAGTATGACATATGTTTTTATTATTTTAACAATTGTGAGAAAAGCCATTTTATATTGTTTTACTGATATGGAGTGACAGTTCTTCTTTTACTTCATTTATTCATGGATTTTACAGGATCCATTCCAACAGCATTAGGTCCCTCAGTATTTGCAAACATGATGTTCTTAATTATTGTAGAATCCTGGGTTATGCAGTTTTGTGGGACACGACTCTATGGCCAAGAAGCCTAAAGATCTTGTAAAATTACAATTCCCATGATCTCATACATGCCAATTAAAATAGTGTCAAATTCAGTTTGTGCCCTTAGGCTCAGATCCCATTCAAAATGTATAGTTTTGAGGTGTCTTTAAGCATGTGCTCTTTATCAGTTTACTGGATTGCAAAGCACCAGTGTAGCCTTCTCTGATGTCCAGATACACATCACTGTGTATAATCACTTATTCACAAATATTCATATCCAGGTACACTGCAGTACTACCATTTTCAACCAGGGAGTGGAAGAAATTTTGCTGGACTTGACAGTCTTGGTGAAAGCAATATTTTCACAGCTCACTTGACTCAGTCACACATTTGTAAAGTTTCAGGAATTTCTAAGAAATTAATGTACATATTTTAAAATGCAAAATAGATAAAATATGCTTAATTGAATGCACAGAAACATATTTTATCCAATGGGGAAATTTAAATAAATTTAATAATCTGCATGCATATATATATGGCAATTAGGAGATAATGTGTAAGAAATTATAATAATTTCAATGTAGGAAGAAAAGACAGCCTCACAATCAGATATGAAACAAGGATGGGAATAAAATTCAGATAGGAAGGCTTAAACGTGCTAAAGGCATAAGATCCCATGTGATCTTGGAAACTAAGTAGGGCAAGCCCTGTTTAGTAATTGGATTAGAGACTGCCAAGAAATATCAGTTACGATAGGCTATATTTCTGAGGATGGAAATGGCAAAACCATCTCTAGTATTCCTTTCCTAAGAAGACCTTGTGCAATCATGGGGTCACCATTAATAAACAAGCAAGCTAAAGGCACATACACATACATAGCGGATACACTGAATCAATAATTGCAGGTAGGGTTTTAAGAAACACAACACAATCTTTTAAAAAATAATATTTCTATCTTCAGCCAAGATTTCACTGCCTTTGAGGGCTGTAAGAGCAATCATTTGCATTTTTATCTGTCTCATAAATATATGATAACATTAGCCATAAATGACCAATCAATCACTTGACAGAGAAAAAAAAAATAAGAGTGAATGTACTGGTTGATGCTGGAAACTTGGTTGTATATTGCATTTCAGGTCCCATAGCTCTCCACACATTCTGCCATACAGTGAATGCTTATCCTTCCCTCCCTCCTCTCTTTCTATATGCATGTATTAGAAAATCTTCAATGTTGGATTGACCCTTTTTTTTCTTTACATGGTTTTTAATCTATGGTTACTGTGCTAATTTTGGTGGTTATTAATTTTCTCATGACTGATATAACAAAATGCCATCCCAAGGGTTTCCATGAACCATTGGTGTCAAGGGGAAGATTCAACTATTATTCATATAGGAATAAATCTGGAGGAATCTGACCGTTAGTCAGCTAAATCATTGATTTTTCATACTGACATCAAAGAGAAGGCAAGACATAGATTTCATCAGCAAACCAAGAATGTTTTACTCTGACAGTTCATTTATATGTTACTATCATAATGAGCTTTCTCTTCAAAATCAAATGTATTATTTCCAAACAATGAAAGTACTTGACCATGCGGGATATAATAATCACTGTGGTGACAAGTGAAGAATGGATTTCTGTCTGACATCAAGAGCTACATTTTTCCAGTAAGATTTTAATATTAACCATTAAACCTCATTGTGATAAACTGATCTACATTACTTGTGTTGCTTCTGTTTTGCTTAGGAGATTGAATTAGGTAATTCAAAGGGTTCTTTAGTTTCAGCCTGGAAATACTCTTTTTATTGCATTCCAGAACATGTTGATGCAAATAACCCCCATTAATTTCATTAACATTTCAGAATAGCTTGTGCACCGTAAAATCCATTTGGATTCTACAATCCCCTGAAAACGGGCAAAACCAGATCTTGGTCAGCTGGCATGGTTAAAAATCTAACTGTCCTCTTGTAGTATGAAATACCAACAAATATGTGATACAAGATTCAAGGTGGAGATTCAAAATATTTATTCTCTTTTGTTAACATTTGAAGTGATATCCAGTGAATTATTCATATGCTAACTCCTTCAATCTCTCCCAGTATTCAGAGAATATTGTACTTTAACTCAAATATTCACCCTTTCACAATGCTCAGTGTTATCTATGCTAGTTGTTATTCTTTTTAACGGGCATCATTTTCAGTTCTTTTAATTCTGTTGCTAGATTAACTTTTGTATGATATATATTTTTAAAGAAATATATATTTTTAGCTTTTATAAAAGATCTTGAGTCTAAGGGCTTGTCTACATGGACTAAAAATGCATACTCACCTTGTGGGAACTGTATGATGACACAACATTCTGACAATTTGCTTGCAATGTATTTCTTTGGACTTTAATCCAGTTCAAAAAACCCTTGCCTTGTCTGTCTAGCTGCCCCTAGATATTCAATTTATCCAATCATATCACCTACAGGACAGGGAGTGTAAGGTGGTAGTGCTTAAGGCACACACACACAAGGCACTCTCTGGTCCTATAGATGAGGACCACTAACTCCATTAACTGAAACCTCCCATGATAAATTCCCACTTATTTGACATGTTTCCTGCTGTCACTGAGGGGGTTTTTTCTCCCCAGCTTTCCATTGATATCTGCTGATGAAGGTCAGTACACAACTTGCAGGAAAGGTTTCACCCCTTGTACTGTTTATCACTCATAATTTCTCATTGTCTTTTACTGGACCTAATCCTTTGTGTATACCTGAGCTGAATTGTTACATCAATCAAGAACTCGTTTACATGTTACCCCAGCAAATTCCTGGAGTTCATGCCTCTCTCGGGGGTGGAACAACAAATGGACATTTCAAACCTGTTTATTTTCCTTCAACAGCCGACACCAACCAGCCATTGGGAGCTTGGATCCTAGCTGTGCGATTTTTCAGCCAATCAGAGGCTGGCAAGGGTATTCCAAAGGCTGTCAAAATGAATAAATATTCTCTGTATTTCCCAGTGAGGCATGTCAGTGCAGACTCTGTTCTGGCATCTTTTAGTGCCTGAAAGAATAAACCTCAGTTCTTTTTACCTTCAACCCAGTTTGTGTCCAAATTTGACCACTGGTGCAGCATAGTGTACCAGGCTCCAGTCTAAATGGATACTGAAATCACTCAACAATTCTTTCTTTCCAGATTATGTTATGTTGGAGATGATTCAGAAAAAATCTCTAATACACACCCTTTTTGAAATTCACAATTAAACAGAGGGGCTGTGTTAAAGCAGCAAGGACACTTCTTGCTTCTTTAAGGAAGCAAATGTAACCGAATGGCCTACCTGGCAGGGTTGGTGTGTAAAGTCAGTTCTGGGCCTTGGTAAAGTTAGAACCAGGCAAGGGGAGGAGAGATCAGGCAGCTCCATATATGGTAGTGGAGTCTGATTGGTTGATGGAGTTGGAGGGAGTTGCCTAGCAACAGGAGGTAGGCGGTGGCAGAGGGCCAGAAAGAGATAGTCAGAGAGAGTTCAGTCAGGGAGTGGAATTTGAAGAGGAAGGAGGGAAAAGTTTAGAGCTGGTGAGGAAAAAGTTTGTGAGGAAAAAGTTAAGTTAGCCTTGGGGAGAAGTGCTAGATATTGTAGTAAGCCTCTAAAGGTTAGAGTGCTTATTATAAGAGCCTCTGAAAGTGAGGTCTAAGAGGTTTTAAAAGCCTGTTTTGTTCTCTTGTGAGGGAACATAGTTCTGAGAAAGACAAGTTGAAGTGCCTTTCTCTGTTAAAGAAAATGTCTTAATTTTCTGGAACCAATACGCAACCTTTATGTTTTAGTTCTAAATAAATTACACAATTTTGTTTTTACTTCACCTCAAGTCTTCTGTGTGTCTTTCTGTTTATTAATATAAGGAGGTGGCCTGTCTGCTTATTAACCATCGCTCTGAAAAGTCAGAGTTTCCCGGCATTTTTGGGGGGCTCTGTGTGCTGGCTCTGTTGAGCGGTGGGATATATGTTATAACTCGTGGCAGAAACTGTTCATATAATATTATTGCAAACGGCAATCTCGTGCCAGATCTGGCATAGGGCTTCCCGCCTTCCCAAACTGCATTTCCCAGATGTGCTTTCTCAGTCTCTTTCCCAGCAAACTCTGCTTTCTCCCTGCTGCTTCCCCTTCCTAATGGTGAGAGGCAATCAATTTAAAGAAGAATAGCAGCCTTTTTGGCTTTGCTTTTCTTGCTTGCACTGAACATGAAACTGACTTTGGGAGTCTTCCAAGGTTTACAAAATGCAAAGGAAAAAGTATTGGGTGAGTTTTGATTCTTAAGTTTTTTGGCATGGGCAATGCCACATGTTGGATATTGTATAGCAAGTATGAATTTAACAAAATAGATCCAACTTATATCTACTAGCCAGAGTTGCCCTCTGGTTTTGGGTGGCTCTGAGTGCAGGCTCCAGTGAGTGGTGGTACATTTAATATAATTAGTGGTAGCAAACAGCCTTGCCTGCTAGAGCAAGCATTCTATTTGTAAAAAATTATTCCCATTGTAATAAAGTCTTTCAACACTGTACAGTTTTCGAAAATTGTTCACAATACGTGATTTATTTGGTGCAAAATTTGCATGTATTTTAAGTGTAAAAACAATTTTTCTTCATAGAAAACTGCATTTCCTCAGGAGAAAACAGTTAGGTGAAGAAGGCTTTCATGGCCGGGATCACAGGGTTGTTGTATGTCTTTCGGGCTGTGTGGCCATGTTCCAGAAGTATTCTCTCCTGACGTTTCGCCCACATCTATGGCAGGCATCCTCAGAGGTTGAAGATATTATATTGCCCACATAAAACTATTGTTTGAAAAACTGAAAATCTTGTTTTGTGTGCACAGATAAGTCCAAAACTGCAAATAATCTTGTGCATCTTTCATTAGTAGGTTTTTGGAACATTTTCAAATATCCATTCCATACACCTGAAATCTACATTTAGAAGAGGAACCCCCACTCCTGCTAGAGTTGACATATGTTACAGATTCAATTAAAGTAAAGCAAAGAGTAAAATATCTTATCTTCCTTATTTGTTCACTTGTTCTATTGAGGTTGTTTTAATCACAGTAGAATGTACATGCCTTCAGTGTTTCACTGCAAATTCTAAGGCACATTTCTGAGTCACGTGCATGAAATAGATTTCAAAAACTCAACTTAAAAACCATAGATGTGGGTGTTTATATTATAAAGTCTTAATCAGTCAGGAAAAAAGAAATATTGTCATATATCTTCACCTAAACAATTACACTCCAATAAGGCAACTGGGACCTCACATTTTGCTTACTGATCTAATGCATAAAAATGTGAAAAACGGTTTGTTATTTAACAAATGCTTGTAGAGAAAATGACAATCTGCTCATGAATATTTAGCTCATGGATTAAGAGAGAAAGCGAAGGGGAGAACAAATTTTCATTATGTTCTACTTATAAATTGTAGGTATGAGACTCTCTGCAATCATGAGAATAATAATGCTAATGTTTCTGTCTTATATTCAAGTTCCACTGGTTGGATGATGATAAAAGTACACTGTAAGGCGGACTCAGGAGGTAGCCAACTAAATTTAATCTAGTTGATATCCTGCTGCTTTCTCTTACCTTGACCTATTTTTCAGGTCTGTTGAAAGGATATCAGTGGTAAGGAGAAGATCCATATATGCTGCCTTGTGTTCATTGGAGATAAATTCCACTAAGGGAAAATCCTATATTACCTTCTAATAAAATAAGCATTTTAATTTCTAGATATGTATTTTCTGATAAACGTTCCATCCACATCTATTTTTATTGCTTTCTTTTAAGTCAACTCACTTGGACCTCTTCCTTAATTCTTTCCTCCTAGGACCCATCCAGACAGGCCCTATATCCCAGGATTTGATCCCAGATTTTCTGTTTATCTCAGTTTATCTGGCAGTGCAGACTTGTATAATCCAGTTTAAAACAGAAAACCTGGGATCAGATCCTAGGATATAGAGCCTCTCTGGAAGGGCCCCTTGTGACTACCCTCTGGTACAAGGATGTTTAAGTGCTTGTGCAAGCGTGTGTGATATGAAGAGGTGAGGGACAACACTGACTGCCATTTGAACAGATTTTTTATGCAAGAGTGCCCTTTGTTTTGAGTTACACATTATCACACATATGTATGACTATTTAAAAGGGGGTTGTTGTGTGTTTTCCCAGCTGTATGGCGATGTTCCATGTTATGGTTGAGCCTTCTGGCTCTGGTACTAGGAGACGGGGTCGTAAGACTCCTCGAGAGTCAGACTCTTTTGAGGAGCGTGAAAGGAAACGGCTCCGGGACTTATTTGCAGAACCAACAGATGAAGACTCATTTGAGGGTTTTACCGAGGGAATGGAGGAAGAGATGGTTAGCTCAGAGGAGGATGACATGGAGTGAACTCGTGTGAGGGAGGATTTGGGTGTCACCGGCAATGATAGCATGGGAGGCGATTGGCGGGTTGCAGGATCAGACCCATGGACGGGCTGGAGGGATGGAGCGGGGTCCACAGCTGGGGATGCTGTGGGGCGTAGTCAAAGGTGTTTTAGCTCTGATGAGGATGATGATGATGAGGCACCTGGAATTAGGATAGCAGCTGACAGCGATGAGGAGTTATGAACTGGGATAAAATGGGGTTTAGGATCAATGGCTAATTGCGTTGGGCAAGGTAATCTGCACGAACGCTTGGGCTCTTGTTGGGGAACTTCCTGAAGACGGGTGTGATTCGTTGCTGGATACGTAAGTTACCAAGGACACTGGGCATAGACGGCGGGAGGAACTGTGTGGGGTTTTTCTGTGCAACTTGTGTTTAATCTTGATAGCTTGGACCTCCGTCGTCTTTTTGACGGACATTAATTACCTACTCTGGATTGACGCTGGACTGACTGACTGACTACGACCTTGGACTATCCCTTCTGTGGCTATCGGTGGAACTTGTGGAACTTTAGACGTCTGCACTTGGCTTTCGACCTTGGACCGGATTGGGACCCTGCTGACCGCCGTTACCCTGATTGATGTGCCTGGACCCGGATTTCGCTCGTTGCACGGAGGAGTAAACAGCCTGAGTTACTCATCTGTAGCTTTTGAGTAGCAGAGAGGAATCTGCTGCCAGTTTTTTGTGTTCATTTTGACCTCTGTTTACCAACTTTTGTTTGTTTAAATTGCCAGGCTGAAGTAAGCACTTTTGATTTAATCCGGATTAAACTCCTGTTTAATCCGGTTTATCCTTTCGTACCGTTTTAATTCAAACGGAGCTGTTTCTGTTACTTTTCACACTGAAGACAAGTGTTTGCCTAGTCCTTTCCTTCCTACGGGCATTTTTTAGTTCTGTAATTTCAATAAACTGTGTTGTACTCTATTTGGTGGCGTTCTGTCTATGACATTCCATGTTCTGGAACATGGCCATACAGCCCAGAAAACACAAAACAACCTTGTGATTCTGGCCATGAAAGCCTTCGACAACATATTTTAAAAGGGTTTACAGGTGGAACACAGTAGATAATAACCTGACCTGCATATTATAGCAGTAGTATTACAGTAGAGTCTCATTTATCCAACACTCACTTATCCAACGTTCTGGATTATCCAACGCATTTTTGTAGTCAATGTTTTCAAAACATCATGATATTTTGGTGCTAAATTCATAAATACAGTATTTACTACATAGCATTACTGCGTATTGAACTACTTTTTCTGTCAAATTTGTTGTATAACGTGTTGTTTTGGTGCTTAATTTGTAAAATCATAACCTAATTTGGTGTTTAATAGGCTTCTCCTTAATCTCTCCTTGTTATCCCACATATTCGCTTATCCAACATTCTGCCAGCCCGTTTATGTTGGATAAGTGAGACTCTACTGTAATTCAAAAATGGTAGCATGGCATGTATTTACTACATTAAAAACTGCATGCAATTGTTACATTAATGTTGGTTTGGATCAATATACTGACTGTGCAATCTCTGTCCCATATACAGAGCATTAGGCACTCCTGATGCCTTAACCAACATCTCACAATTGTGTTATCTTGTTGGAAGACCTGGGAATACATTGTCAGTAGGCAGAAGACTGCACCAATTACTGAGTAGGTGAAATGCAGCAATTGAAAATGAATGAAAGCACAGAGAAAATGAAATGAACGAGATTGCATTGATTTCTCTCTCATACCATCATTTTTCCATTTGATTTCATTATAAAAAATAAATTACATTAATGGGGCTCATTTGGTTTGTTTTTCACTCATTTTGAAAATGAACATACCTATATCAAATAGAAAAGTACCTGATGGTTTCTAAGTATCCCAACTATTTTTTTTCACTAGAGGGACTGTGGGTCAAACAAGTTATTCTCATGTCTCCTATGTTCTGT
This sequence comes from Anolis carolinensis, assembly GCF_035594765.1. NCBI lineage: Eukaryota > Metazoa > Chordata > Lepidosauria > Squamata > Anolidae > Anolis > Anolis carolinensis. Next base: position 43,857,798 of record NC_085841.1, read on the forward strand.
TTTCTAGCAAGAATTCATAGTGGTGTTCTTCCATGAAGGCTTCTAACGCTCCGGCATATTGAACCCATGACACGATTGCAGCTCTCTTTGGGAAAAAGATACTTCCAGGACCTGGCTGGACCACATCCATTGATGCTTCTAGGGGGGAAATGCTGTTTGCACAAAAAAAATTATTCCAAAATAGTTAGAGGTGTGTAAAATGGCAGAAATTTGTTTCTGTTTTATTTCAGATTTTGGATGTCCCTCCTGTTTCATTTTGGGAAGATTCTCCTTGTGGGGACTCATGGAGGCGGCTAATCCCTAACTTATCCCATACTTAGTCAAGTTTCAAAAGCAAAAAAGGTAAAATCCTAGTAGTGTTTTTAGAAGTTTAAAATAAAATGAAAACACTCAAAATGCCCTTTCAAACTCACATACCTCTCCCCCCAAACACACACCTGCTGACACCTCCCTAGCGGAATTTGGAAAATAAAAGTCGGAATGGATAAGGAAGATAAGCTGTTGAAAGAAAAAGAATACTCAAAAAGCTAGTAGTGTTCCTAAACAGCAGGACTGCTGGCACTAAGAAACTGAACGGACCTATACAAAGGACACATGTTGTCTCTCTCCACAGAAAATTGAGGAGTTCCGCGTGGTGGCTATATATAGAGACCAGATTTGCAGAAAGCCATGTGACCTGCTTTCTTTTTCTGATTGGCCATGCTAATGAGGAAAAAACTCTGTGAAGCTGCTCTTGTCAATTATCATCATGCCACACCAGGCATCCCTCCCCCCCCCCCCTCCGGGCCGCGGAGTACTATTATCATGAAAAAGAAGTCCGAATTAACAAATCTTTTTCCGAATTTAGCTGAAAGATTTAGCGGCTCATGATTTTTTTAATACTTTGGAGGTGTCATTACCAGTTTGTATTTTGGTGATTGGTTTCTCCGAATCACCCAAATTCCGAAACGAACTCTGGAATTTCGCACACCCCTAAGAATAGCTACAATTTCAGCCCCAAACATCTTGATGTCCACTCAGGGAGATAGGGGGGCTTAAAAATAAGGGTTTTTTAAATTTATATTTATTGATCACTGGATCCTGCAATGCTCAAGGCCTCGTTCACAAAAATAGCAGATGAAATAGTAAAATTGTTTTGATGCCTCAGGCTGCTAGAAGTTACTTGCATAGCAGAATGTTCCCTGAGATACATGTGCATATTTGGCTCTCCAATTCTGGCCTAAAGGAAGCATCAGTTCTTTAAATGCCGTTCCTCAGATTTTTCTGATCAGCACCCTATTTCATTTTTTGAAGGGGGGGGGGAGGGTCTATTTGTGTCAATTTCTAAGATTTGTACAAAGATTCATTCAAAAATGCAAGGGTGAAAAACAAAGTAAAAGAGAAACCGATCCAACTCCATGCTTGCATTTAACTTCTGATGAAGATTTAATAGGCTAATCACTGGGTAATTTTTTCAACCCTGAATAGACTTTAAAAATGGTTCACAGTGTTCTGGTGTTTTTCTTTTTTTTGTTGGAACTTCCTTCCTTTTTTGAGTTAAGCTCTAGTGATCGATTTGGGTCCTTTTGCAGATCTAAATCCTTTCACAGAATGTCTTCTTTCAGTGTGGACATAACACTTGGTAGTTTCCTATACAGTAGAGTCTCACTCATCCAAGCCTCATTTATCCAAGCCTCTGGATAATCCAAGCCATTTTTGTAGTCAATGTTTTCAATATATGGGGATATTTTGGTGCTAAATTCGTAAATACAGTAATTACAACATAACATTTCTGCGTATTGAACTACTTTTTCTGTCAAATTTGTTGTATAACATGAAGTTTTGGTGCTTAATTTGTAAAATCATAACCTAATTTGATGTTTAATAGGCTTTTCCTTAACCCCTCCTTATTATCCAAGTTATTCGCTTATCCAAGCTTCTGCCGACCCATTTAGCTTGGATAAGTGAGACTCTACAGTATTTGGAATGGCTAGACAAGTAAAATTACTCTTAACACAGCATTGTTATTTATACAGTTATGGCAATTATCCCTTCTTTTTCACCACTCTGTATCTCAAGGCTGCTAACAAATGTTAATAAAAGGGAAAATACAATTAAGCACAGTCAATTCAAAGAGGTGCAGCAAATTTAAACAACAGCATTTCACAGGCCATTTCTCCTTCAGCTATCAGCTCTCAAAGGTCTTCTAAGACAGAAGCTTCTTCATCTACCTATAGAAGGATCATAAGGAGAGTGTCAGTCTGTTCTTTAGCAAGAATATTGTAGAACCTGGAAACAGCCTCTAAGAAGGCACTCTCCCATTTTCCCACAGGATATATGTTCCTGTGAAGGTGTTAAGAAAGAAAGAAGAGTCTTCCCACCACAGTTATGGTCCTACAGATAACCTTCATATTAACCATGAAGTGCTTTGAAGAATATAACCAGCACTTTGAATTGTGCTTGGAGACAGTTCAGCCACCAGTGGAGCTGATGCAAGAGAAGCAATTATTTATTTTCTGCAACTTGCCCTGGATAACAAGCTGCATGGAGTTTCTGTACATTTTTAAAGGCAGCCCCATGTAGAGTATATTGCAATAATACAATTATCCAAAAGGGATGTAACTAAGGCATGTATCACTGTGACTAGATCCAATATCTTAACTGTGCAAATGCATTCCTGGCCACTGTTGAAATTTAACTTGAAGCTTAGGGGTGACTTCAGAAATATACTTATGTATTTTCTTTTTTTTTTCATTTTTATTTTTATTGAAACTTTTTTGTGAGTTACATTGGTGGCCCTATGGGAAGGTTGGGGAGGGGTTGTCCAAGGGAAAGATACTGAGGGGCGGGATGTGGGTTGGGGGGGAGGGGTGAGGGGATGTAATAGTTCTATAGCCAATGGTGAGGGGGGGGAAGGGAAGGGGGTTAGGGAAGGGTAATTTCTAATGGGAGGGGGGGGAATGGATGACTTCCGATCTTCTTTCTTCCAGTTTTCTGCTTGTCCTTTAAACATAGTTGTCTTTGAGGTAATCTTCTAGGTCTGTCCAGTCCGCTTCTTTCATTTTGTTATCCATATTATTTTTAAGTAGAAAAGTTAATCTGTCCATATCTCTTATCTCAATTATTTTATCTATCCACAGTTCTTTTGTAGGTGGTGTTTCTGATTTCCAATGCTTAGCTATTATAATCCTCGCCGCAGTAATGAAATAAGTGAAGAGTTTATCTTTGTTTGCATCTAAATTTTCTTTTGGATCTAAGAGGCCTAATAAAAAGATTTCTGGTTTCAACTCGAATTTTGATTTTAATATTTTATTACATTCTGTTTGTACTACTTTCCAATAGCTAGTTAGCTTTTTACATTTCCACCACATATGGAAGTAGGACCCTACTTGTTCCTTACACCTCCAACAGTGGTTGTTTACATTTTTCCACATTAATCCTATTTTTTTTGGTGTCAAGTACCACCTATGAATTACTTTTAACCAATTTTCTTTAAGTTCTATCGCATATGTGTACTTCATTTTTTTTGTCCAAATTGCTTCCCATTCTTCTAATTTTATTGGTCTGCCTATGTTTTGTGCCCATTTTATCATCGAATTAGTAATCTCCAGTTCAGCCGTTGCCCATTCTAACAGTTTTTTATATATGACTGATACAATTTTGTTCTTTCTTTGGATCAGAATATCCCAAAAACTGTTTTCTGTTGTGAAGCCGTTTCGTGAGTCTATCTTGAAGGCTTCTTTAATTTGTATATATTGATACCATGAGATGTTTTTATTAATTTCTTGTATTTCAATCAAATCCTTAATTTGAGGTGATTTTTGAATTATACTCTCTTTTTTCATAATTTCTTTATAAGTTGGCCATTCTGTCCACCCTAGAAGCCTCCTCTGATTGGCTTCTAGTGGGGATAGCCATAATGGTGTTTTTGGGTATAAGTAATTTTTATATTTTTTCCAAACTTTAATTAGAGATGACCTAATAAAATGATTACAGAAATTTTTTTCCACATTAACTTTATTGTACCATAGGTAACCATGCCAACCTCTGCGTAGATCATGGCCTTCCAATGTTAAAATTTTAACTTTTTGAAGATTTATCCAATCTTTTATCCAATCTAAGGCGCATGCCTCGTGATACAGTCTTAGATCGGGGAGTCCTAAACCACCTTTATTTTTGGGGGTAATCATAGTACTATATTTGATCCTAGGTTTTTTGTTATTCCATATAAATCTAGTTACGTCTCTTTGCCATTCTTTAAATATTTTATTATTCCTTATTATAGGTATATTTTGAAAGAGGTACAGCATCTTTGGCAAAATGGTCATCTTTATTTTTGCTACCCGTCCTAATAATGATAAATTTAAATTTTTCCATGTATCCAAATCCTTCCTTATTTCCTTCCATTTTGTAATATAGTTTAGTTCTAGTAATTGGTTATTTTTTGCCGAAATCCAGATCCCCAAATATTTTATTTTAGGGGGGGTTTCTAATCCTGATATTTCTTTTAGTTCCTCCTTACTATTCTTTGTCATGTTTTTTGTTAATATCTTTGTCTTTTTCTTATTAATTTTAAGTCCAGCTAATTTTCCAAATTCCTCAATTTTGTCCAACCATCCTTTAATATTATGTTTGGGATCGTCAATGATGCAGATTATATCATCCGCAAAGGCTCGGACCTTGAATTCTTGCCTGTCTATTTTTATTCCCTTTAAGTTTTTGTCTTGCTTCAAGTTACGAATTAACACTTCTAGCGCAAAAATGAATATCAGAGGAGAAAGGGGGCAGCCTTGTCTTGTCCCTTTACTTATTGAGTGTCACGACCCAGGCTGCAGAGCACCAATAACCATACACAGAGGCCAGAATCTAACTAATATCTTTATTATGGAAATATATAAGGTTAATAAAAGCAAGTGTAGGAAATAGTTCAGGAGTAGACCTTTCAGGGAAGGTCAAAATTAGTCCAAAGAAACAATGTCCAATATGAAATATTAAGGTCCAAAGTTGTAATCCAATAACCGAAACACTCACTTCGCCAAACGAAGTGAGGGGAGATGACAAGGTCCTTTAGTCCATGAAACTTGAGCAAGGCTAGGTAATAACTTGATACTTGGAACACAAGGCTTGAACAAGGCAACAAGAAACGAGGAGCAAAACCAAGATCCGTGGAATTTACTTGGCAAGGTCCGGGAAGCAAGGCAAGATCCGTGGAAGTAAACAAGGCTGGGAACGAAGGCTTGGAAACAGGAACAAGGCTTGGAAACAGGAACGAGGCTTGGAAACGGAGTAGCTGTCCACACACGCTACTCCAGTAGCTGACGAATTGACTCCGCAAGATTCCAAAAGGGGCAAGGAACCTAAATAGGGCCTCGTTTCCCACCAGAGAACACTTCTCTGGGGAAACCAGAAACGAAAGTCAATCTCTGTGTCCAGATGTATGACTCCCTAAAATTTCTCATGGGAGCAGGCTTAATCATCAGAATGCTTTGCTGCTATTCTCAGGCTTCGGCGATTAGCCTGCTGAACTCCTTTTTGTTGTAGATAATAATTACGGCGAGAAAATGGGGGAGATTTTGACTCAGGGCTTGTTTGGCAGATTTCTGGAATACAAACCTCCTGCAGGTGCAAGGGCTCTAATTCAGGCTGGGAAAGTTCCCTTTCTGGCTGAAATGGTGGAAAAGCCAAGTTTTCCTCTTCATCTGTCACAACAGCACTAGGAACGGGACTACATGGCCCATGAGTCATCACATTGAGAAAATTCCTGTCGTTTGTCCGTTGACCCTAATTTTCGCTCTTTGCTCATTATATATTGCCTTAATACCATTTTGGAACTGCCACCCTACATCCATTTCCTGCAATAATATTTTTAAAAAATCCCAGTTTAGTTTGTCGAAAGCCTTCTCGGCATCTAATGATAGTAGTCCCAATTCTTTTTCTTGGTTTGTTTCATAGTATTCTATCGTGTCAATTATAGTTCTTACATTGTCTCTTATGCTCCGATTTGGTAAAAACCCAGTCTGTTCTTCCGATATCCAATCCTTAAGAAATTCTTTAAACCTATTTTCTAATATTTTTGTGAAGATTTTATAATCATTATTTAATAAAGAAATGGGTCTGTAATTTTGGACTTCCTCCGAATTAGCTCCTTCTTTGTAAATCATTATGATTTCTGCCTCTTTCCATGACTCTGGGATATTTCTACTAGTTAAGGCCAAATTCATTATCTTTTTCAAAAATTTTATTATGTCATTTTGTAATATTTTATAAAATCCCGCTATTAGGCCATCGGGTCCAGGAGATTTATTAGCCTCTAGCTCTTTGATAGCTTTTTGGATTTCTTCTTCTGTTATCTCTTTGTTTAAATTTTGCCTTTGTTCCTCAGATATCTTTTGTAAACCTTGTTTACTAATGTATTGTACTATTTCCTCTCTTTCAATATTATCGCTTAAGTACAGTTTCTGCTAAAATTTCATAAATTCGTCCCTTAAGTAAGAAATATACTTATGTATTTTCAGTGGGAATGTAATCCTATACAGAAGTCTGAATACTTAGTCCTGCACTGCCATTTAAATGGCCAGGCCCACTTCAACATTGCTTCTGCTTGCTTGCCCACATCCAGTGCATGATACAAGAATCCACTAGGTTTACCAGTGTTCATCCTTTGGCTGTTGGTCTGGAAAATTGAACCTAACCTTTCCAGAAAATTATTTGAAAATGTCCTAAAGAGGAAGTTCCTAGGAGACTAGACTGGCTTCCTTGTGGTTCTTGGACATGAATATATTTTGATTCTATTTTATGTATTGTTATTATAGCTATTATTGCTATTTATTTATTTATGTATTGTTATTACAACTGTTATTGCTATTATTTATTTCTTTTAATGCATGTGTTTTTAATCATTCCAAATTGTATAGCTAATTTGATTACATTTTAAGAATGACATATTGATGTTTTGACCTATTCGAATGAATGCAGCAGTTAGCAATGTTGATTATGGCCTGGAGAAACAAACTCAGCTTTCTTATAGGCATCCCATTTTAAATTAGGATAGTAACCTAGGCTACTAATCTATGCTACTATATATATTCATGAATAAATCTAGAAATTTTAGTTAAAAACCAACCCCTAAAACAATGGTTCTCAACCTGTGGGTCCCCAGGTGTTTTGGCCTTCAACTCCCAGAAATCTAAGCCAGTTTACCAGCTGTTAGGATTTCTGGGAGTTGAAGGTCCTAACATCTAGGGATCCACAGGTTGAGAACTACTGCCCTAAAACCTAGATTGACATATCCATAGGTCAATGTATGTAATGTGCCTTAATTCTTATAAAAAAGGAACCATCTGAATAGAGTGGCAAAAGCTTAGCTCATTCCAGGAGAACCTAAAAGAAGCACTGGTGTTACTTTTGTCCATTTGGAATGCCTAAGCAGGACAATTATTATAGCCAGGAGTGGCTGGTGCTTTCCCCTCTCCATAGAATAACCCTCAACTTATCCTTATCCAGGAAGTGAAATTGTTCTTCCTGACACCATCTGCATAGACAGTTATTCACCTCTACTATTTTTTTTATCCTTCCTGGGCTGCGTCGTACAACTAGGAGGAGAGATTAAAAGACCACCTGTATATTAAGATCTTTTAGCTTTCTTCCGAGAGCTTCAAAATCCTTTCTGATTTTTTTTTTGAAGACTATGCCTTGCAGTATCGTTTGTTCCTACATGAACCAACATGAAAGGGAGAGGGTAAGGGGGCTTGATGAGTATTGTCAGCCACTGAGTTACATGGTGGAGTTTTGCCCCAGGGAAGTAGCATACTTCTCGAGACATCATGTCAGGTTTGCAAATCAGTCTTCTGTTCCTCTTAGGAGGGAGTGGCCAACTACCAACACCGATCTCCTTTGAGGATTGACAGGGTCCTGTTCCTATAAGGTGCTCTGCAAATCTCCTGAAAACTGTTCTTCCTCTACATTTTGATCTGGATTGTGTAGCTCTAAGCTGCCCTCCTCCTCAGTGACATCCCCCATTAAGGACAATACAGTCAGATATGTCCAAGACCCCCTCATTCTCCCTGGCATGTTTTTCAGTTGTATCTAAGAACCTCACAAACACCCCAACTTGTGTTTTCTCATCATTTGTTACTGGTGAGGAATCGATTGTGTAACTCCAGATTAACAGAAGAATACACAGAATGATGCATGGCCCTCTTCCTCTTTCTAAAAGTCACATTCCTCCAAGTAATGTGATTTCCTGTTTCTCGGCAGGGGATTGGGCTGGATAGCCCATGAGGTCTCTTCCAATTCAATGATTCTATAATTCTCTGATCAGCATTCTCCACAGTTGATCTCCCCATAGCCTTTCCTTGCATGTTCATCTGATGTGGGTCGTGTATCTAGAATGGTCTACTGGGCTGTGTTGAAGAAAAACTCGAATTCCTTAATGTCCTTAAGTGTAGCAGTTCAGGCTTCAAGTTGCTGGATCCTTTCTTCCATCATGGGATACCAACCTTAATTGCAGAAACCTTTCTATTAAAATAAACCAAATTAGCCCCATTTCTCTTTTCCTTTCATCAGCACATAGACAGAACTTTGATTTTTAAACCAACTTACTGGCTCAACTTGATTTTTAATGTGAATTCACATTGTTTATTTGTTGAGGATGGTTTCATTGATTTGTTCATTGGGTTTTTTTAAAATTATACTCATATTTGATCAATACTTGATTATCATTTGTTATATTGAGCACTCTCTATAGTGGAAAATAAGTAAAAGGTAAAGGTTTTCCCCTGACGTTAAGTCCAGTCATGTCTGACTCTGGCGGTTGGTGCTCATCTCCATTTCTAAGCTGAAGAGCCAGCATTGTCCGTAGACACCTCCAAGGTCATGTGGCCAGCATGACTGCATGGAGCAGTACTCAGGGTTTTTTCCCCATGGTATGGGAGCATAAGTTACAGAACTGGCAAGTTTTTGCAATACTGAGTTTATAGAATGGCATGTTATGAATAAACCTTTGGACTCCTGCATTCCCATATTAGTTTGCACATTCATGCAAAGGGGGAGAGCCTGCTTTTGGAATTGCTATAGAATGCCCTCACCAGATTTTTTGGGCTTGTTTTGTTTTGTTTTGCTTTGCTGTGGCAGTGGCACAAGATACTGGCACATAGAAAGACTATTAACAGACCAGTCTAAACCTGGCCTGTTGTTGGTGCTGCTGATTTTATGTTTTAAAAAGAAGATTGTAACTTTGGAAGCCATGGCTACATATGGGACACCTACTTACAGCTGTGAATATGCTATTTCTACTACTTAACTACCAGATTTTGAATATGCACTGTATTTCTCATTTCAGTTAAACATGTGTTTTGTGCTCAGTGTGCTGTAGCAATGCTTCGCATTGCTTGGATTGAACAATCATTTGGCACAGCTTGAGAGCTAAGTGATAACAACTAGTAATCCCAATCACTGCCTTGTGCAGGAAAATATTGACAATTTTCATCTGATGAGAGCAACTCTTGGTGGAATAATGAATGAAATTGGTACAGACATCCATCCTAAATGGCTACCTAGTATTATACTTTTGTGGCCAAGAAACATCAAAATGAAGGTACAGAGAAGGCTTTAGATAAGCACAGTGCCTCCACAATCATCAGTTTAATGCAGGCCTCTGATATGCTACTAATGCCACAGAAAGCAAGGCTAGTCAAGAACAATTTCATAAAATCAGCAGGTATGTGGTAATTTTAAGCTTTATGGCATGTCTGCAAACCTAACCCTTGTTCTTTGAAAAGGAAGGGATTTGTTACTTGTCACGTTAGACCAAATTATCACAGAATGACAAAGAACACTCAGTAATTTGTTGCACCCACTTTGAATAATAATAATAATAATAGCCTGGAATAATGCTCCTTAGAGAGCCTTAACCTGGTAATTGGCCATACACATGAAGGGACATTGTATGTGAGTATGAGTGCATATGCGAGTGTGAGAGAGAATCAGAGAGTATTAAGTTCCATGTGTTCTTGAGCATAGCAGTTCTTACACCTCAGTACCGTAGTCTGATTTTCTGAAAGTTTTTTTAAACAACACTGTCATTAACATACAGGAGAGAAAAGGGAGGAGGTTGAGTTGCCGAACAACACGCTATTCAGTAGGGAGCTAAGCACCTAAGCTATGAATATAACACAAACACTAATAGGAATAAATCGGCATTTATTTTTACATATTATGTTTTTGTGCATGACCTATGAGACAAAAAGAACAATATTTCAAGGGATGACAATTATAGTTCTGGGTAATGCATATTTGGGGGATATGTATCCCAATGAAGAGTTTTCCAAAACCCAATCATACAATTAATAGCAAGGGAACTACATGATGCCAGTGAATTATATTTCAAAAATAACTTCTCTTTTCTGGTGAAAACTGTGCTGGAGGAGGAGATAGGGACAGAAGTACATAGCATTTATGGTTGCAGAAATATGGCAAAATTGAATTAGTTTGCATTGATCACAGAGCCAAAATACTTTTTTTTTAAAAAAAAAAACATATTTTTTTTTCTCATCTGGGGCTGGATTAGGACCTTTAAAAGCCCTAAACACGTCAAAGATGTTTATGTCTCCATATATATCTAATTCCAAATATTAAAAAAAACAATAAACTGCCAAATAAAAATATTTTCTTTAAGATTAAAAACAATGTATTTTTTATACTTCCACTTTATTTATATTTCAGAAGGATTCCTCCTACATATTTTAACTGCAAAGTCTTCTATTGTGAGAGCCCCTTTTTGTGGAATCTGGTTCAGATGTGTTATTTGCAGCTTTGTGTCATATGCTCCATAGTACATCCAAAAACTGAAAGTTTATGTGTGGCCCTCTTGATGCCCCAAGAATGTGCTTATTTTGCCTAATGGTTAATCAAGACCTGTCATTATCTGCATTTAAACATTTAGATAAGGTACCTTAAGATATGCCATATTAGTTGCACACAAAACTTCAGGGTAGGGATTGTTAGCCTCCAGTTTTTCACACTGGGTCCCCATTTTAGATGAACTCAGGGCATACTGATATCATTGTTAGTCACAATGAGACTAAACTTACAGAATGGAATATACTTCCACAACTATTGTTTCTCTTTCACTGTAGACTTTTTAAGCAAAGATTTGGATGGCCACCTCACAGGTTTTGAATATGGGTTGCCACAGAGCGGAGTTTGGATTATATGACCCTTGGTATCCCATTTGACTTTAGGATTCTGTTTAGTAAATTCCCAATTGGTTTACATTTCTAGTGACAAAGAATTGGAAATAAGGTTGTGTTTTGGCATTTCTACCTCTATCTGAAAGTGCCTCATGCTCTCTCCCCAAATATTTTCACAGTGTTTGTCTGGCTATATGCAGAACTTGGAAAATGACTTGTTTGGACCACAGTTACAAAGTTTTTCAACAATGACCACAGGAGCCCTGGGGTCCAAACAAATAACTTTCCTTGATTTTGTCTGTGTCTCTGTGACAGATGACAATATAGTTTTCTCCAGTTCTGGATAGTTTTGTTTATGAATGTTGATCCAAATTCACTCATGTTCAGTTGGAAGAAAAGAAAAATAAGAGGAACATAAAGCATGCTGTTTTATAGTACTCAAGGATCCCCTAGCTGTTATTTAGGACATGGGTATAGCATGACTAATAATAATAATATAATAATAATAAAACTTTATTTATACCCCGCCACCATCTCCCCAACGGGGACTCGGGGCGGCTAACATGGGGCCATGCCCAGAGCAGTACAAAATAATAAAATATAAAAACAACATATCATAACACAATTAAAACAATACAATAAATAATAATATACATTACATCAAGAAATCAAAGAACCAATAAAAACAAGGGCGGGCCGCATGAACACAGAGATAAAAACTCGGAGAGAGAGAGACAAAGGAGTACACCACAGGGGACAGGGACATATGAAGGTGGAGCAGTCTAGGGGATAGATGTTGGAAGGGAGTAACAAACTGGGGCTGGCTACAGGGAGCAGACAACCTCCCTGTTGCAGCAGCTCCACTGACTATCAGTCTGTTTCTGGACACAATTCAAAGTGCTGGTTATGACCTTTAAAGCCCTAAACAGTTGAGGTCCAGGCCATCTGACTGACTACATCCCCTTGTACGAACCTGCCTGGGCCCTGGGATCTTCAGAAGAGGCTCTTCTCTCGGTCCCACCTCTGTCTCAAGCTCAGTTGGTGGAACGAGAGAGGGGACCTTTTCAGTGGTAACCCCCCAACTCTGGAGCTCCCTGCCCAGAGAAGCCTGTTATCCTTCCGGTGGCAGGCTAAAACCTTTTTATTCAGTCAGTCTTTTAAAGATGAAGGTTTTAAACATGAATTAAGTGGGTGATGTGTTTTTAACTTTGAATTTGTTTTAATGGTTTTTAACTGGGGAATTTTTAATACTGTTTATTTTTCATCCTGTTTTAATGTTTGTATATTTTTATATCTTAAATTGTTATGCTTATGTTTTTATGTTAAGCTGCTTTGAGTCCCCTTTGGGGGAGATAAAGCAAGGTATAAATTATTATTATTATTATTATTATTATTATTATTAAGTTTGTAGTAGTTTGGGAAGGCACCAACACCCTTTGGCAGAGAAGGCTAAAGGCCTAGTAAAACTAAAACTCCCATGATTTGATAGCATTGAAGGTGTAGGGGTTAAAATAATATCAAATGGCATTAATTCACCTGAGGTCAGAAATAATTTCCCAAGGTTTTTTAGAAAATTATCTGTGGCAGTGATGTATAAGTTTATCCTTCATTAATTGGAAGGGATAAACAGAGGTGAGGTAGAATAAAGGAAACATTCATTTGTGCTGAGCTTAATGTAGACTTATCTAAGTTTGCACTTTAAAAACACTATTGAAACGACGAACCAAAATTCATACTTATCTATATTATACAATGGAATTACTCAACTGAAAATATTACAAATAATTTCTATTAGTAAAAATAAAAATAAAATAAACACATACTAGGTCTACGTTATGCCTCTCTGGAGACTTCCTGGTGCATACCAATGTTACACCAGGAAGCGGGGGGGGGGGGGGGGGGGGAGCGATTGCCCAGGACTACCCAGGGGTCATTTCACAGGACCCATATTCCATTAGACCTGGGTCTTTTAGGAAAACCTGGATCAAATGGAGTATCTTAATAATTCATGACAAAGCAGGGTTTTCCTGCTTTGTCACAAATTATTTCTCTTTTACTGTCAATAAAATGAACTGCAACTCACAAAAGCTTGTTAGTTATTAAGGTGCCATGAAATGCTGTTGTGTGTCTCAAAATCATTTCTGGCTTACAGCAACCATGAAGTGAAGCTATCACCATGGTTACGCAGTGGGTTTCTATATCTGAACAAGGACTAAAACCTTGGTTTTCAGAGTCGTAGTTCAATACTCAATCCACTATACCACATTGATTCTCATAAAGAGCCACAATACTATTTCTATTTTAGTTCCTGAATGTTACAGGAATTGGGATTACAATTGATAGATAATCCCCAAGTCTCTGAAAATGCAGACAAGATCAATATTTTTATCAGTCTCAAATAGATGAATGAACATGAGAATACTACATTGGGTTGGTTGTTTAATTAAAAATTAAACTAAGGCGAAGAACCAGACAAATAATCACAGCAACTGCTGCTAAGACAACTTATTTCAATGCAGCTGTCATTGGGAACTGGACACAAAAGACCTCAGTACATATCAAGTTGGCTTGGCATGCTGGAGAATGCAGTGAGCATAAAGCTCCCTTTCTAACTTTGTTCTTTGTGAACACATTGCGGCCAAATACACGATGGCTTCCTGCCAAACCACCCACATTTCCAGTGCTATGCAGGAAATGTAATATTGTGAAGGCTGGGAGCTTTTTTTTTACTGAGAGAAAAGATGTTTCCTCAAAAGAGACAGCAGGTAATATAAATGTATATTATTAACTTATCTCAACATAGTATAGTGGTGTGAAAAGCTTATTATAGTTTAAATAGCTTCACTTAAAATTGTCAATGTAGTCTGAACAGTGGTAATTTTCAGCATCTTATTTTCATATATTCAGCCATGGCTGTTTCCCGCAATTGGGCTAGATCCTGAAAAGTGCTCTGTCAAAATTCTAGCATGCTCATTGGCTTATTCTGCAGACATAACCATATATTAGCATGGGCCATTGAGCAAACATATTTGGTTAAGATTCTTCCAAGGTAGGCTTTTGCTAGACAAATGAATCTCCTGAATTTTATATGGGAGCACTGAAGAATATTAGGTAGTTGCCTAGCTCATTGGATCGTAGGAAATTCTATTCTCACTCAGGTGACATTCACATCCTGTCTATACTTGCAGTTTCATCACACAGGCAAAATTGCCTGTCCTAGGACAGATCAATCTCACTTTAGGCACGTAGCCTGCCAGATCCCATCACACAACATTGATTTACTTCCACAACCTCGAAGGCTTCCACAAAGCTCTATACCTGAAATGTGGTTGAACCGTCACAAGAGGCAGTGCCAGCAACATGGGAGGCTTCCCATGTTGCATAGAGAAGGACGGGGAAAGCCGAGTGGCAACGCTTCCCCCCGTGGGATGTGGGATGGTGCAATGTGGGCAATGTGGGATGCTGGGTTCCCCCACTGGATTCACCATGATCCATGGTGAATTCCCCCGTTATTGCCCAGGATTGTGACCTCAAGGTGATGAAGGCCTTAGTCTACTAGCTCTCTCCAAAGATCAATAAACCATGCTTCTCACCATTAAGTGTATCTGCCTAGAAAGGCTATATACATAGAATCACAGAGCTGAAAGAGACCACAAGGGTCTAACCCCTGCCATGCAAGAAATCACAAAGCACTCCCAACAGATGGTCATCTACCAAATTCCAAGACAGCATGTTCCATTGCTCAATAGCTTTTACATTTAGGAAGTTCTTCCTAATGTTTAAGTGAAATCTGTTTTCCTGAAACTTTCCTCAACATGGTATCTTCTCAAATATTTAAACAAGTCTATCAATTCCCTTCTTAACTTCCTTTTCTTCCAACCTAAACATTCTCAGCTTCATAATGCATTCCTCATGAGGCTTGGCTTTCAGACTTTTCACCATTTTGATCGCCTTTCCAGTTTGTCAGCCTAGAACTGCATTTGCTTTTTAAACTGTTATTTCACATTGTTGACTTATGTTCAGTTTGTGGTCTAATAAAGACTCCTAGATCCCTTTCACATGTATTGGAAGTGAACAACACCTGGTGGATCATGGATTTGCAGCCCCTACCATACATTGTTAGTACACAGAGCCGGCCCTAGGCAATTTTCGAGTGTAAGCAAGCAGCATTTTGGTGCCCCCCCTCCCGAAACCAATCACTGAAAAATAAAAGGTAGAAGGTAGAGGTGAATAGAATATATATGTGTGTGTGTGTGTGTGTGTGTGTGTATGTGTGTATATATGTGTGTGTGTGTGTGTGTGTGTGTGTGTGTATATATATATATATATATATATATATATATATATACTTACTTACTTACTTACTTTACTTAGGCGATCCCTCGACGTTCGAGGACGATGGTCTTCCAACCTTGGTATCTTGGGCGTGTGTTCTTAGGTGACTGAAGAGACCGATTCTTGACCCGCATATTCTCCCGCAGTGAGGACATCGGTTTCCAGGTGGAAGGCGGTCCCGGTCGGGGTTAGCTTGACGCTCCTTCCTCTTGGCACGTTTCTCCCTTAAGCCCTCCGTTCGTGCCTCTTCAAACTCCGCAGCACTGCTGGTCACAGCTGACCTCCAATTAGAGCGCTCAAGGGCCAGGGCTTCCCAGTTCTCAGTGTCTATGCCACAGTTTTTAAGGTTGGCTTTGAGCCCATCTTTAAATCTCTTTTCCTGCCCTCCAACATTCCGTTTCCCATTCTTGAGTTCAGAGTAGAGGAGCTGCTTTGGGAGACGGTGATCGGGCATTCGGACAACGTGGCCAGTCCAACGGAGTTGATGGCGTAAGAGCATCGCTTCAATGCTGGTGGTCTTTGCTTCCTCAAGCACGCTGACATTTGTCCGCCTGTCTTCCCAAGAGATTTGCAGGATTTTCCTGAGACAACGCTGATGGAAACGCTCCAGGAGTTTGGTGTGACGTCTGTACACAGTCCACGTTTCGCAGGCATAGAGCAGGGTTGGGAGGACAATGGCTTTATAAACAAGCACCTTGGTCTCTCTACGGATGTCCCGGTCATCGAACACTCTCTGCTTCATACGGAAAAATGCTGCACTCGCAGAGCTCAGGCGGTGTTGTATTTCAGTGTCGATGTTGACTTTTGTGGAGAGGTGGCTACCAAGGTAGCGGAAATGGTCAACATTTTCTAATGTTGCACCGTTAAGCTGTATTCCTGGCTTTGCAGAGGGATTAGCTGGTGCCTGTTGGAAGACCACTTTGGTTTTCTCGATGTTCAGTGAGAGGCCGAGCTTCTCGTATGCTTCTGCGAAGGTGTTTAGAGTGGCTTGTAGGTCTTCTTCTGAACGCGCACAGACTACGTTGTCATCAGCATATTGGAGTTCTATAACAGATGTTGTGGTGACCTTGGTTTTGGCTCTCAGTCTGCTGAGGTTAAATAGCTTGCCATCTGTCCGATAGATGATTTCCACTCCGGTGGGAAGCTTCCCATCAACAAGGTGAAGTATCATAGCGATGAAGATGGAAAATAAGGTGGGGGCAATAACACATCCCTGCTTGACACCTGATTCAACCTTAAATGGGTCACTTTGGGAGCCGTTGCTGTCCAAGACTGTTGCCATCATGTCATCATGGAGGAGCCGCAGGATGTTCACAAATTTGTCAGGGCACCCGATTTTTTGGAGGATGGTCCAGAGAGCGCTGCGATTCACTGTGTCGAATGCCTTTGCAAGGTCAATGAATGCCATGTACAGAGGTTGGTTTTGTTCCCTGCATTTTTCTTGGAGCTGTCGAGCAGTGAAGATCATGTCCACTGTTCCTCTGGAGGGGCGGAAGCCATTCTGGGATTCTGGGAGGGTGTCTTCTGAGACAGGGAGAAGGCGGTTTGCAAGGATTCTTGCGAGGATTTTCCCGTATATACATACATACACACATAATATACATACACACAATGTGGAGAATATGTGGAAAGGTAGATAAGTAGGGAGCCACAGTGGAGGAACCTTCCCAGGAGCAAGGCCTAATAATAATAATAATAATAATAATAATAATAATAATAATAATAATAAATCATCCCTTGCAATATCCAAGATGGCTCACTGCTACAGAATCTTGGGAGCTGTAGTTTGGTATGGTACCATTATTGGCAGAGAAAGCTAAGCTGTAGGAGTTGAAATCCAATCATTTATCCTCCCTATAGAATCAATTATATATGCACTTTTAGCTATGATTTATTTGCTATTTTATTGTGTTGTGTTTTTATTATTGTATATGGCATTGAATATTTGCCTTTGCATTTGGAAGCTGCGCTGAGTCCTTTTGGGGATAGAGGGCAGGTTAGAAATAAAACAGAAGAATAACAATTATTATTATTATTAAATATCTGGAGGACTAAAGTTTGCCCATGCCTGCTTTATACTGCACTTTACAGAACTTTCCCATCACATTCTGCTATTGAGCTGGATACATGATTAAGACATTATTTCCAGCTTACTGAAGTTGGCTGTATATGTTTTGGCTGAGGGGGCAGAAATTGCCTTAAAGCCATCTTGTGCAGCTTCAAACACCCAACACTTGAGAACATTTTGCACTATAGCCAGATATTTCCAAGGTCGTACCCAAAGGGCTTGGCAAATATACCCTTTTTTGAGATGGATCTAATTCAGGCATGGGCAAACTTTGGCCCTCCAGATGTTTTGGACTTCAACTCCCACAATTCCTAACAGCCAGTGTTTGAGAACACAGAAATGCTGGACCACTGTAAAAGCCACCATGTCAGACTACACGGAGAAGCCATTGAAATCCACAAGAAGCACATGGACAATTTCAACAGAGAAGAGGAAACCATGAAAATAAACAAAATCTGGCTACCAGTATTTTTAAAAAGCTAAAATCAGGACAGTATATAAAGAACAACACCCAGAAAATGGGAATTCCAGATAGGAAACAATCAAGACCAGCTAACCTCCCAACAAAGGATTCCCCCAGGCAGGAAGCAGCCAGGCTTTGAAGCTGCATGGCTATTCAATGCTAATCAAGGTGACCAATTGCAACATTCACACTTGCCTCCCACAGACAAGAGTTCTTTCTCCCACCCTGGACCTTCCACAGATCTATAAACCCCACTTGCCTAGTTTCCCACAGACGTCCAAACCTCTGAGGATGTCTGCCACAGATGTGGGTGAAAGGTCAGGAGAGAATGCTTCTGGAACATGGCCATAGAGCCTGGAAAACTCATAGCAACCCAGCCAGTAGGCTGTTGCTGAACAACCTATGAACTTTTGGCATTAAAGGAAAAAATGCCCAGGATTTTCTCACTTTACACAAACTGTTGGCATATGTGGAGAAGAATAGAATGCTTCTATACCAGGCAAGGACAAACTTTGCCCATGTCTGGTGTTAGGAATTGTGGGAGTTGAAATCCAAAACAATCTGATAGAAAATTGGGAGTTGTAGTTTGGCATGGTACTGGCTCTCTTCTGCAGGGAAGGCTAAGGACTTTGTAAAACTACAACTCACATGATTACATGGCACTGGATCTGTTGCAATTGAGCTATTGCCATAATCCTTTCCTGGAGCTCTCCTCCTGGAGATATCTCTTAAAGGGATATCCTCTGGCTCTAAGGATTCCGTTTAGGAAGGCTTGCCTGGTTCTGGTGTTCCCCTTTAAGCCTGGCTGAAGAAGCAAAACCAAACGGGCGGCTCCAAGGCAGGGCGAGGAGAAGACCAAGCGCAGGCAGGCATGTCTCTTCTCTTCTCTTCTCTTCTCTTCTCTTCTCTTCCTCTCTCTCTGCCACCTCTCATAGAGAGAGAAGCAGGGAGGGGAGAGAGAGAAGGGAAGAGAGAGAACCATGCCTGCCGGAAGGTTTAAACTGAGCTGATGGTCCCCAGGGGACCCTGCGCTCCAAGCCTCCATGGTACTGGCCTCCATGTTGGACCGGGCCTGACAGCGCCCCCTAGTGGCGTGCGCCCGAGGCAGCAGCTTAACCGGCCTCATAGGTTAAACCGGCCCTGTTAGTACAGCTGCCTTTACAATCTCCTAGAAGCTGTCCCTACCTTTTCCAAAACGTAGCAACAAAAAAATCATTTATTTTTATTAAAAATCATGCTTTTCTTCATTTAATTGGAAGCCAGAGCACATTTATAATAACACATGTATAGTAAAAATATATGAGAAGAGAAAAAGCTGAGAAGAAGAGAATGATTATGATGGTGATGATGTAATGCAAAATAATGCAGTGTTACCAGAAATGTCTGGGATGTATAGAGAAGAGGGAAGATGCATTTTAATGGAGTTATAGTGCCAAGAAGAAAAAAAAGAAGGAGAAGACAACAATTAAGAGATTCAATACTCTAATCACAATCTGTTCGATATAGCTGATGTTTCATCCCTTTTTTCTAGTTTGCTTCTCTGCCTGCTTCTCTGTTATTCATCTTAATAGTCAAAACCCACATCTTCATTTTACTCACAGTGAAGAGACAATGATATGGTGACACTTTGATACGTTAACATGGGTTGGCAACCTGACCTTACTATATTTGTATTAAACATGAATCTCTCACCTTTCATTAAACTACCAGCATCCTTGTGGTGATGTTCATTGGATACAAATATCTTAAACACAGTATGACCCTCATATGATATTAATTTTTCATGGATATGTGAAACTACAGATAATACCAAACTCTACTGAAATGAAGAACTTCCAGCCCAGGCATATCATAGAATCATGCTGGAGGATCCTGAAAATGGGAGTGGATAAATGAAACCATAGATACCAGTTCCATGGATACCAGTTCACACTTTATTAAGTACATTTTTGAAATGGTCTACCATGCCTCAAAACTTGGCATTTTAAAACTGAATGTATTCCATCTTGGACTATGACAGAAGTGAGAACTGTGAAGCCCTTCATATACATAATGAAACTACAACTTCTGTCATTTCTCATTATTGTTATGCTACTAGGCCTTCTGAGAACTACAGTTCAACATTTTCAACAATGCTAAAAAGCACTCCTAGGGTCTTTTCAAACTATATAATTATAATACTAAATTTTACTTTCATGGTTTAGAATTTTCAAGTGCCACAAATGACAAGTTTCATGGAATGCTGCCATGGTAGTTAAAGTGGAGTTGTATTGCAATACTTATATACACTTATACTTGCATTGTGTGAAAGAGCACATGTTTAAAGGTAACGTGTTATGGAGAATTAGTTCCTTTTTGCATTAACATTTGCAAACATTATTACTTCAGCAGAAAACGGGTAATTTGTTGCTCTTCATAGTAGTAATAATCTCATGTTATTCAATATGTGCATCTTGAGGAAGAAAATCATGTGAATTCCCTGACTTGCCCTGCTGACATATATTGTCTGTCTTGCTGATTCAGTATAATAGCTCAGGCCATTTGCATTCTGCCACTGCCTGGCCCTCTGTTCTAAACATAGACAGGAAGAGAGAGAAAGTCAGGAGGAAGAAGGGGACAGGGGTAAAGCTGTGGGAATGCAGATGAGGAATTCTATCCCCACATGAAATTTTCCTTTAGTTGCCACATTTCTAACAATGTAGCAACTTAAATTTTCAGTCAAGCATTTAGCAATTCAGTTAAGCATTCAAAGAAAGATACCCAATGAGATGTAGTGATTTGTCTCTATGACTCTGGAGACCAGGATTCAATTCTCTGATCAAATTGGGAAACTGGAGGAAAATTTCATGGTAGTGGCAGAACTCCTATGGAGACTGGATGTCTGACTTCATTTGACTTCCCCAAAGCTGTACTCTTGTTGGAGGAAGGAGAGCAGTCATGATTGAAATTTCAGCTGGATGCAACCAACCCCAATCTAGAGAAATAGAAGCCCTGATCCAGAGGGAGAGGTGGGTGAAAGACAACTGTTCCAGGTAAGGCAGAAAAGAGAGAGTTACTTGTTGCCCAGGTGCAATTGAGTAGAGAGCCGGAAGAGCCAAATGGAGAAACATACACACACATGTGTGTTATGTTTTCTGTAATTATTTTTCTTGGTATATTGGTAACTCACTGTTCACAAATTAATAAAATGAAACAGCATTTGCTATTCTACACAGAGGTAATAATAATGATTAATCACACCCTCTAGCACTCAAAAGTAATAAGCAATGGAATGAGTTATTTTTTAAAAGTAACATTTCAGCTCTGACATTAATTACTCTTCCCGTATCAAATGTACCAGCCTAACCTTCAGTTCTCCTTGCTTAAAAATAATTTCCCAGGATCTTAAAGATATGTGTTTACCTTAGTGCATATTGAATCCTTCAATTTCAATAACAATATTCATTATAAACTGCAAAGAAAAAATATGTGAGGTTTGAAAAAGTGAATATGTTATTTGTCTGTTTTTAAAATCAGATCACAAACTGTTACATGTTTGTAGTTTCTTCTGGGAATTTAAATCAAATAAGGTTGCAATGTTTAAGGTCAGCCTGGCAGACTGACTGACAGCTGTTCAACTGCTCTTTTTGTAGCTTATGGTGAAACTGAGTATATGAGAGATGCCTCTGTCTTGTATAGAAAGTGAAGAAATCCAAATAGAAACAAAATCTGTTGAACATTCATTTGTTATTGATAGGTCTTTTAAAAGAGTATTGTGGACTGATTGTATTAACTAAAATATGATTGGTTTAAAAATGGCAATCCATGTTTGGTTCCATCAATCAAATGGTTGCAGTTACTGAAGAGAAAACATCTGAATACACATGATCAAGAAGTTCGAACAGACTGGAGAAAATCTTACAAATGCTGAAGGCAAAAGGAAGGCATACAGGAAGATAAAAATTAGTCAAGAAGACAGCTGGGGAAGAACTGTACAGGTGCAGAGGGAAACTGCAAAAACAGCCTTAAAGGCAGAGCTGTAAGCAGTATCTTAATACTTCAGTAGAAAGCAGTGAAAATAAAGTAGGAGCAGATGTTGGGTCAAAGAAGAGCAGCTTGGAGAGAGCTGCACTGTGTATCCTAGTAACCCAGACACAGAGAGCATTGCCATTGAAGTTATTTGAGCAGGCCAGTGAGATAAATGAACAACTAGTTGATAAGATAAATCAATAGAGTTGTAAAGAAAAAAAAAATCAAATATGTTTGTTAAAAGTTATTGTAACATGAACTATAAGCAATTGTTTTACAGCACATAAACCATAGCATACAGTAGATATAAGTCTATAATAAGCCATATACAATACATATTTAATTAAAAGTTTATAATTTCTTAATACATTAATAATTGTTTCTGTGTTTTGGAACTCTATGCACCTTATCCTGAAAGACTGTGTTCGCAGCTTGGGAGTGCTTTTTGATCTAAATGTCAGCCCAGGTAGATGCAATGGTCAGGAATGCTTAAAACCAGCTTTGGCTGATATACCAGTTGCACCCCTTCCTAGATTTGGAAAACCTAAAAACAGACACTGGTAGTCTCAAGATTGGACTTCTGCAGTGCACTCAGGGCCGGTTCAACAGGGGGGCGAATGAAGCACCCACCGTGAGTGCACTTCAAAGGGAGGCGCTGTCAAGGCACCCCCTCCCCTGTGTTGGTATGGTGCAGCAATCCTCTCCTCCGCCTCCTTCTCCTCCTCCTCGGCTGGGGCGGTGAGAGGCAGGGGCCCTTCCCCAAGGGTGCAAGAGACCCCCCCTTCCCTGAGCATGGCGCCTGCTTGCCTTCCTCTCCTTCCTCGCAGGCCTTGCCCCTCCTGGACGCGTCTCTATTTGCCCCGCATGGCTGGCGCTGCATCCTTCTCCCTCCCCTCATTTCCAGGAGGGAAACTGTGTGGCTTGAGGCCGAGTTCAGGTAGGAGCAAAGAGGGGAAAGAGCAAGGAAGGAAGGAAGGAAGGAAGGAAGGAAGGAAGGAAGGAAGGAAGGAAGGAGGTAAGGGGCAGCTGAAGGGAGGAAGGAAGGAAGGAAGGAAAAAAGGAAGGGAGGGAGAGAGAGGCCTTCCATGCAGTCCCAGGAGGGAAGTCCTTGTGGACAACAAGTTAAACATGAGCCTATAATGTGATGCGGCTGCTAAGAAAGCCAACGGGATTTTGGCCTGCATCAATAGGGGTATAGCATCTAGATCCAGGGAAGTCATGCTCCCCCTCTACTCTGCCTTGGAATACTGTGTCCAATTCTGGGCACCGCAGTTGAAGGGAGATGTTGACAAGCTGGAAAGCGTCCAGAAGAGGGCAACTAAAATGATCAAAGGTCTGGAGAACATGCCCTATGAGGAGCGGCTTAAAGAACTGGGCATGTTTAGCCTGCAGAAGAGAAGGCTAAGAGGAGACATGATAGCCATGTACAAATATGTGAGGGGAAGTCATAGGGGGGAGGGAGCAAGCTTGTTTTCTGCTGCCCTGGAGACTAGGACACGGAAGAATGGCTTCAAACTACAGGAAAGGAGATTCCACCTGAACATCAGGAAGAACTTCCTCACTGTGAGAGCTATTCGGCAGTGGAACTCTCTGCCCGGGACTATGGTGGAGGCTCCTTCCTTGGAGGCTTTTAAGCAGAGGCTGGATGGCCATCTGTCGGGGGTGCTTTGAATGCGATTTCCTGCTTCTTGGCAGGGGGCTGGACTAGATGGCCCATGAGGTCTCTTCCAACTCTACTATTCTATGATTCTATGATTCTATGGAGGAGGAGGTAGTCACACACACACACACACACACACACACACTGTACAGATTGCTCCTTTTTTGTTTTGTTTTGTTTTGTTTTGTTTGCTTCTCAAAGAACAATCCTAGGTTTCTGGTTTGATGGGAAGAGGGTTGGAGGGAGGAAGGGGAGAGGGAAGGAGGAAGGAGGGAAAAAGAGAGGGAGGTGTTGATGTTGGGTGGTGTGGGGCGCCCTACTTCCTGGTGTGCAGGGACTTCTGCACGGAGGGCTTGCCCTTCTTGCCCTTGGTGAGGGGCTTCAGGTCTTTCTTGAGGCTCACAGCCAGCGAGGGCTTCTTCTTGGCAGACGGGCCCTTGCCCGAGCAGGTAATCCTCATCTGTTTTGAACTTGGTTATATGAGTCTAAACTGCCATATAATCCATATCAAAGCAGATAATCTGGATTTTTTTATGGCAGTATAGATCCAGGCTCAGACCCCTTCTAAAATGCCATATGATCCAGATTATCAAAGAAAATAATCCACATTATCTGCTTTGAGTTGGATTATATGAGTCTACACTGCCATATAATCCAGATTATCAAAGCTGGTAATATTCATTATCTGTTTTGATCTCGATTGTATGAGTCTACACTGCCATATAATCTGGATTATCAAAGCAGGAAACTATTATTGGTTCTGAACTGAATTATATGTGTCTACTCTGCCTTATAATCCAGATCATCAAAGCAGGTAATCCTCATTATCTGTTCTGAACTGGTTTATATGGATCTACACTGCCATATAATCCATATCAAAGCAGATAATCTGGATATTTATGGCAGTATAGATCCAGGCTCAGACCCCTTCTAAAATGCCATGTAATCCAGAAAGAAAGAAAATAATCCACATTATCTGCTTTGAGTTGGATTATATGAGTCTACACCACCATATAATCCAGATGAAAGCAGATAGACTGGATTTTATATGGCAGTATAGATCCAGACTTGGGCCGCTTCTATATTGCCATATAATCCAGATTATCAAAAAAATTTAACACTTTATTTTAACCCGCCCTATCTCCCCTAGGGGACTCAGGGCAGTTTATATGAGTCTATATTGCCATATAATCCAGATCAAATCAGGTTATCTGGATTTTATATAGCAGTGTAGAAGGGGCCTCAAAGGAACAGTGGGTTTAGTGTTCAAATGGGTTTTGCCCACATTCTTCAGCATATAAAATGACATTTATTTATCCTTTTTTCCCCCCTCACAACCCTTTGCAATTTTAAATACCACATAAAAGGGGTAAGAATTTTGGGTTCCTGTGAGTTTTCTGGGCTGTATGTGAGGTCTGTTGGAAAGTAGGCAAATGGGGTTTATATATCTGTGGAAAGTCCAGGGTGGGAGAAAGAACTCTTGTCTGTTGGAGGCATGTGGCCACCTTGATTAGCATTGAATAGCCTTGCAGCTTCAAAACCTGGCTGATTCCTGCCTGGGGGATCCTTTTTTGGGAGGTGTTAGCTGGCCCTGATTGTTTCATGTCTGGAATTCCCCCGTTTCTTTTTTTACTGTCCCGATTTTATTTATTTATTCATTTATTTATTTATTTCCCATACTTGTGTCCCACCCTTCTCACCCCGAAGAGGACTCAGGGTGGCCTCACAACTGGCAACAACTCGATGCCCGATTGGTTGTGGGGGGGAATTCTGTTCACCTACACTTGAAAATTTCCTTGGGCCAGCCCTGAGTGCACTTTACATTGAACTACCCTTGTACCAAGTTTGGAAACTCCAATTGGTTCAAAATATGGCAGCCAGATTGGTTATAGGAACATCTAGGAGTGAGCATATTACATTCATTCTAAAGTCACTCCACTGGCTGCCAGTTAGTTTCAGGGCAAGCCACAAAGTGTTGGTTTTGATCTTTATAGCCTTACATGGTTTAGGTACAGGTTACCCAAAGGATCATCTCCTGTACAACCCATCACACAGACTTAGGTCTTCTGGGGAACAGCTACTCCAGCAGCCTGAATCCGACTGGCAACTGTCACCCAGAGGACCTTTTCAGCTTCAAGAATGTGGAATGACCTGCTGGAAGAGATCCGACAGCTAAATGAGCTGTTGGAATTTAAAACATATCTGAAGACCTATCTCTTCCAGAAGACCCCACACTTGGAAGACAATCATACCTGGCCACAAGTGATAGCTAATGGTGATGGTTCTTCTGAGATGCTGATGGGTCACCTGATTTCATAAGACTATTGACTGTGCATGCTAGACTTTCCTTCCATTCTCTGTTGCTTGTTATGGACAGAAAGACCTTTTCCTATCAATCAGTACCCTCACGGAAGGTCTGGCAAGTCCAAGAGTCATTTTTCTGTCTAATTTTGTGATTTTTTTTTTGGTGATACATGATTGCTAAAAAAATCCTTGGAAGTAAATGAAAGTCCATTTCTTGTTTTGACAAACAATTTAAAAAATGGGTTGTTGTGAGTTTTCCAGCTGTATGGTCATGTTCCAGAAGCATTCTCTCCTGAGGTTTCACCCACATCTGTGACAGGCATCCTCAGAGGTTGTGACGTCCACTGAGGATGCCTGCCATAGATGTGGATGAAACATCAGAGGAGAGAATGCTTCTGGGACATGGCCATACAGCCTGAAAAAAGCACAACATCCCAGTGATTTCAGCCATGAAAGCCTTCGACAATTTTAAAAATGTTGAACAAGTAGAGGAGGGCCACTTCAATCTATCTGAAAAATAAATTGTTTTTTAAATTGTTTTTAAGAGAGACAAGTCACACACAAGAATATAAAATAGTCTTGAGAAGCTGCATGCAGTTACAGGGCATCACTTTGCCCACCTCTATTTTAAAGGGGAAAATATGTGTCCCTGCTACCTTTAGAGAAGATCTTTCCTACTGAAATTTCATGGACACAACAATGAATTTGATGAGAGAGGAAGCTTACATCACGTCATAGACTGGTTGTCAGAAGGTAAGCTGGAGGTGGTCTGATCAGAGGTATACTGAGTCACAGGAATCTTATTTCTACCAAGGTATCATTATATACATGACACATACCATGTATGAAACATGTTCAGTCAGTTTATCATGATTCTGTGCCATGCTCTTATTTCTTGGTTGGTGACCTCGAGTATCTTAAACATGGGGAAAGAGAAGATATATAAAGGGGGGGGGGACTCTGCTTGAGTAATCCCCCTATTAAAAAGCAAATGTCCCAGATGATTCCCTGCTTGTCAACACACTTTTTGCCCTTTGAGAAAAATAGACAGGCAAGGAGAGGAAAATCCCTGCCCCCATTCTCTCTATGAGAGTTTTTCATTATCTCTCAGCTGGATACAGTCAATGACCAGTGGGGCTGATTCACACTAGCCCTCTTGGCCCATTTTCAGGGCACCTACCTCACTGCACACTACAATTGGCTGGACAAAGGTGCGAGTGGAAGTGTCTGGGATATCTGCTTTTTACAGAGAGCCATGTAAGCAAAGTCCTGCTCCACTTCCACCTCTTCTCTTTCTCCTCACAAATTTCTGGTTTATAAAGGAAAAACCCAGTGGGTGCTGGACGTGTGACTAGCCCTCTTTCCCAAAGGGTAGTTGATGAGAAAAAAATTCTAATTTTGGTCTCTTTCAGGCCTTAGATTTTCAGATATGGGAGACTCGAGCTGCCTTGTATGTTCTATGTTGTTTAATATTGTTACATTGCTTTAATTGTATGGATTTGTGTTTTTAACTGATGTTGTTGTTGGGCTTGTCCCCATGTGAGACACCCTGAGTCTCTTCGGGGAGATGGAGGCAGGACACAAAAATAAAGTAATTATTATTATTATTATTATTATTGTTATTATTATTATTTTATGACACAGCAAACAAGATAGATATGCTGGATTTCGTATCACAAAATCACAAGTCGAACATTTCCCAAGTGTCTAGGACTGTGTGATGTATACTTGGAAAGTGTTCGACTTGTGATTATTATTGTTATTATTATTATTATTATTATTATTATTGTATCCTGGGATTAAGGTGAGATATAAATTATCAGAATAAACAATAAATGAATTGCTGCTTTCTGATTCTATATTAGATTATAGATCAATTTAAATGATTAATGGAGAGTTTAACTGTATTTTCAGAGTTTTATGGGATTATAAAATAACATTACAGAATGTAACCCATAAAAGAGAAAATCTTCCTATAAAATAAAAGTCTAATTCCATGCTAGCTCCAAAAATCTGAACATTTAATACCTAAATAAAAGTGAAACAAATTTGTCATTATAAGTGCATGCATATCTGACCTTGTTCAGGTTCTTGGTGAATTAAAAACAAAACAGAACAAAGCATTCTGTGGAGATGATACTTTACTAAGTACCTGCTGTGTAATGATCCATGCTGAACTCAGCTTTAGTACTTGAGTTGTCTAAAGTAAATGCTATAAATATTACAGAGTGCTGCACTAAGAATTCTGAACATTACACTGGATGGTAATGATACTGCAACGTTTCAGGATTTTTGTTCTGGTTATTGTAACCTTATAGAATACTGATGTTAAAAGCAAAACTAAAGTTGCTATTACAGAACTGCCTCTCCAGCCAAACGTTGGTAGAAGTATTCCTGGTTTAAAATCAAGGCGACACATTGCCGAATCACATAGGTTACTGAAGAATTATTCAGAGACTGTGAAGATCTGGTATAGTTGGCCCTTGATATTCACTGGGGTTTGGTTCCAAGGTTCCCTGTTGACACCAAAATCAGTGGATGCTCAAGTCCCATTATATACAATAGTATGCAATGGCAATATCAGCATTTGCTTGATAGGGATTTTAAAAAGCTGTGGATAGTTGAATCCATGGATATAGAATTGAGCTATATGGAGGGCTGGCTATATTATACTTACAGGTAGAGCCAACCTAAAATATTGGTGATTGAGGAGGAATAGCAAAAGTTGCTCCTCCCCACAGTATCATGGCATGTAGTACCCAAGCTGAGCAAAGTTACTTTGTTCCCCTCTTTTTTGACTATGCCCCTTACAATAATTATAAATTATAATTTCACCTTATTTTTTTCTTGAAACTCCCAATTTTTCTCTGTTGCCAAATTGTTTCCCTATTGCCCACATTATGACAGGATTGTAATACTAACTGAAGCCCTTAGGGGAAATTTTATAATTGAAATCACAAGATTGTGACAGGCCCTGCAACTATATGTTGATCAGACATTACAAAGAGATTGTAGAAATTAAGGTTTTATTTGTAGTATCTGACAGTTAACAGCCACTGACACTGACTAGGATTGGGTGGATGAGGAGGGCATTGCTCAATGATGAAGGCAGTATTTCCATATTCTTCCCTCAGCGATAAATTTTAACATCTATACACAGTTCAACCTCCCTCCATGCTTCTTACATAAATACAAGCAAACATTTCAGATTTAAGGACCTCCAAAGTTCAGTGAAGTTGGCAATACTCAGAAGGCAAGACAAGCAGAAACCTTTGAACACTGCCTTATCAGGATGTACCATCAGCCCTGAAACGTCATCAGATTATGGTAGGCTTTGCTAACTGTCTTCTTAAAGGAGATATTTTTTTGTCGTGTTAGGAGCAACTTGAGAAACTATAAGTCGCTTCTGGTGTAAGAGAATTGGACATCTGCAAAGATGTTGCTCAGGGGACACCCAGATGTTTTGATGTTTTAGCATCCTTGTGGCAGGCTTCTCTCATGTCCCTGCATGGGGCTGGAGTTGATAGAGGCAGCCCATCCGCACTCTCCCTGGGTTGGATTCAAACCAGCGACCTGCAGGTCAGCAACCGAACCTTCAAGTCATCAGTCCTGTCAGCACAAGGGTTTAACCCACTGTGCTATTAGGGACTCCATAAAGGAGGTGGTGAGTAATTTTAGCACATTTCAAAATGATGTATACAATAAATGAAATGGAAAACTTCTTGTCACTTCAAAATTCTCTTAATTGAATTTCTCACCAGAAAACACATTTTCTACTATTTTTGAATATTTGAAAATACTCTTGTCCTCTCTGTCTTATAGCTCTCACATCTTCTCAGCACTATGTCTAGTGATACCCACAGGGTGGGGAAGGCTGGGTTTGACAGAAGCCGTATATACTGACATCCGAGGTTAAACTAGACTTCTTTCATAGGAAGGTTTTGACAAGCTTGGTCTATTTTACCCTAAGTCCACCCATATGATGTTTATGTCCATCTCTTAAAAGCTTCCATATGTGTAGGTGCAGGGTCAAAGTACTGCTGAACTAAAACAGATTTGAACATTATGAAACACCTTGCCATGACAATACATTTCTGTGATGTGTTGTCAAAGGCTTTCATGGCTGGAATCGCTGGGTTGCTGTTAGTTTTCCGGGCTGTGGGCAAAATATCAGGAGATAATACTTCTGGAAAATAACCATACACCCAGGAAAATTCACATCAACCCATTTCTGTGATGACGGGACTACACATTTCCATATGGCAAGAGGATATGCAGATTTTAGTAGTGCTGCTAATAGTGTGTCCCCTACTTCAGATAGGCTTTTGCTGAGGGGCAGGGTAGATATGCTGAACTGTAGCAGAACAGAGGATTATACTGATGGAGGATTTCTCAGACAACAGCATCCCATTGTCAGAAATCTTCAAATTCTGCATTTTTCAAGTACTGCTCCAAACAAATGTGAATCAGGCATACAATTAAAGAGGGAAACAAAAACAGAATGGGTATAGTTAGTTGAAAATATTTCTTTTTAAATTTCTGGGAGATTTTCACAAATTTTAGGTTGAACCATTGTGAGATTATGGCTGATCATATTTCAACTGCTTTTGTGCAGTAGGGGACGATAGAACAGCTTCTGCACCCTGTGGAGAGAGCACGCAGATTCACAGTTCAAGCCACGCTATGGCCAAGGAAAGTAATGTGCCCTCATGAATCAGTCAAAATGTGTTGGAACCATGTTAGTCAGCTTCAATAGCTGAAAAAAACACCAGTTTCTTTTTGGGCTAAAACTGCAATTGTACTATATTAAACAACACCTGATATGCTGTCCTTTCACTGCAAAGGGGTACTTTGAATACAATTTCCTGCTTCTTGGCAGGGGGTTAGACTGGATGGCCCATGAGGTCCCTTCTAACTCTATGATTCTGTGAAATCATCTGCCATATATAAACCTTTCAGTCTGCACAGAGTGGAGTAAATTATGTTTTTTGCTGGGATGCCATATTATAATGTTGTCTCTGTGAATGCATATGACCATTGGTCGGAGCATTAATAAACTGATTGATTGATTGATAATATCACAGATAAACCATTTCATTGGGATTTTCCAAATATCACCTGCAGTATCTTCCCATCCTTATTTCCTTTTAGGATGTGAGAATTTGTCTTAATTTCCTTACATTGAAATTTCCCCAAAATGAATTAAAAGAATCACATATTCTGAATTAATAAGCTATGATTATTTTCAAGATGTTCCCCTTGTCTAAAATTTGATTTCTGAACACTTCAACTGGATGTTTATTCAAAAGCGGAAAGTATAGATGAAATGCCTGGTTTGTTTCACACATTAGCTTTCAAGAAGGTACCATTTGCCATCTTCACAGATAGCAGGTCTGGCATGTCTTCTTACATATTAACGTCTCAGCTTTTTCACTTTGAATGGTGCCAAAATATTATGTTGCAAACACTGCACTATCTGACTAATTTATCACTGATGGTTAGTTCTGCAAATTAACTGGGTCTTTATTTCATTGCCATTTAATGTGGTTACATAATGAAACCAGCTGTCCCTACAAAATGGTCAGGAACTAAGCATATAAAAACAAAATAAAATTAGAATTCTGATCAGCTGCTCAGGCTGGAGGTTGAAAATATATGTGAGATCATTGCTAATATTTTAGGAAGTGAGATTATGGTGAGATTTTAAAATATACACATTATGGTGAGCTGGTTAAATTTGGGGATCTGGAAGGAAAGGAAACTTCATTTTCAAAGACACAGTATGCAGTAAATAAGATTTCTTCAATGTGTCGTGGATGAAAATGAGAACACTGATATATATGCATGGGTGAGACAGACAGGCACTGGCAGCCTAGCAGCTTGGCCTTCTAGAGAGCTATGGCAGAGCATGGAAATAATTTTTTAGACAGCGGATCTCAGATTTTACTATTCAACATGGCCAATGGCCATGCTCATTTGGAATCCTGGGAGCTCCAGTTCAAAAATGTAATTTTTCAAGATTCACCACATTGTGGGTTTTAAATGACATCTATATGCATTTTACAGACAGGCACTTTGGGGAAATGTGAGACCTTTGAAGGATAGAAATTTGTCTTGGGCAGAAATAAGTAGATCATGGCTGAAACAACACAAGAGTATATGGATTGCATCTTACCATCTGATTTCTGCAAAAATATCAGTTCACAAAGCTTAGATAAGATTTAATATTAGGATGATAAGTTATTCATTCATTCATTGGATATATACTCCCAGATGGGATCTAAGGCAGCTAGAAATCAGTGGGTCCACTATATCAAAGATTCAAAGGCCATCTGCTGCCAGACAACAGCAATTCTATTTCTTTAATGTTCAAGTACTAGTACCATAACTGTGTCCAGTGGCAGCTAATTCACAGTAGTTTATGTAAAATGCATTTAATTGTTTTTCCCAGAAAACAACCCAAGCTAAAACAAAGCAATCTACCATCAGTAGCAACTGCAGAGCAAATAAGCTAAGACATTATCCATACTACAGAACTATAGCAGTTTAATATCACATGGGATTTATAATTTTGTGAGGTAGAGTTCTTTCAAAGAATTCTGGGGCCACAATAAACTGTTAGAGGAACCCCCCCCCCCATTTCTACACACTTCTAAAACAGTTAGTACACGAAGCAACATGGATCCCATCATATAATGCTTCTCGCTCATGCTGTTTGGTATGTGAACTGTCTCTGGAGTGTAGGGAAACAGGGGGAAATGGAGCCAGTTAGAAAGCATCTTCTGAGCTCCCGATGCATGTAGAAACACGAAAAAGCAGGAGGGAATACATAAATGGGTTCTCTCAAATTTTGCCCATGTTGAATTGCTTCGGTAACATGGAGTAATGGGTGGTCTCCGACTGGGCATTGATGCTCAATTTTTCTCCCAAAATCCTGCTTCATTTGCCTGGCATGATACCTTTAAAAAATCAATTTAATCATTAGGAATGTTTTCGTGTTTCTACATGCATCGGGAGCTCAGAAGATGCTGGAGAAAATGGGAGGAAGCAGGGAAAATGGTCTTCTTTGTGTGGGATTTGGTGTTTAAAAAAGACTGATTTTCCTCCCATTCTCCTTATTCTCAGGCACAGAGGTCTGAAACCTACTAGGCTCTAGAACTTATTGTAGTTGGTTAAAAAAAAAAGGGGGGGGGGAGGAGAATGGGAGGAAAATCAGTCTTTTTTAAACACCAAATCCCACACAAAGAAGACCATTTTCCCTGCTTCCTCCCATTTTCTCCAGTTCTGTCTGATGCAGTCCTAAGTCACTGGATTCCATAGAATGCCACCATGGCCATTAAAATAGTGTCAAATCGCAATAATTCTCCAGTGTGGATGAGCTCTAAAAGCAACAACAGTAAGAACGAACAAAGATGATTTTTGGAATAGGAAGTAAAACAACATAGAATGTTCTGACATACGTATAAATCTTTGTAAGTTTGAATTCACATACCTTTTAAGAAATAGTTTTTGGATTGCTTCCTAAATAATATAAAGTGACCATATGACTTGATTATGAATGAAAAAAATGGGAAAAATGAGTTGGTTCAGAACAAAAGTTGTTTCAAAGAAACCTTTAAAGAAGCCAAGCCCTCTTCTCCCCTTGCCATTTCTGTTTATTATAGACTGCAATTTTTCTTAGAAGGGATACAAACCAAACAGCAAGAGCAATGTATCTGTTCTCCACTGAAGCGGCAGAAGGGGTAGCTAAATGAAATGGCATCAAAGAATTATATTGCTGGTGTTACAGTTTGGTTGTAGAGATGGGTGCAAATTTCCTCTGAAAGAGTTATAAATTGCTAAAAAGAAATACTATATGACTCCCTTATCCACAGGACCAGTATCTGCAGTTTCATTTAACCACAGCCAATAAAATATGTCCTTAGTGTGACTCGATGGTATTCTTATGTCAGAAGTTCTGTATTTCAACAGTGTTCACTGTTATCTGTGGTTTCACATTTCCACAAGGTTTGGGAACATATATTCTCTGCCAATAGGGAGGTTATACTGTAATTCACTTTCATTTCATAAACCACATTCTTCAAGTACTGAATCCTATGTTTCGAATCAGTACTTGAAGAAATGCCACTGATGACTTTTCCCCTTGAGACTTTTCATGGGCAATGTGTGGTATGAAATCCACACATTAATAGGTTACTTTAGAAATGTTTGAATGGAATGTAAATATTTATTCATAGCCATGTTAGTCTGGAATATCGGAATGGAAAGGAATCTTGTCATACCTTAGAGACTACCTGCATAAACTTTCTTAGACTTTGGGTTCATCTACACTGAGCAATTTAACCTGGGGTAAATAAATATGCTCCACTGTAACCCTGGAACCATAATATTTTAGCCAAACGCAGGGTCATTGTTCATACAGATGAAGGACACATCTGCTCCTCTAAAACAGCCTGCATTTAACCACCTCTGGGCTACCATCACTCTGGAGCTCTGTCTAAGCTTTTAGCTGTTGCAAGGGCCACTCTTGATATCAGAATGGGTGCTCATGTGACTAGGAAGAAGGAGAGAGCAATCTGCTCTCCTTTCTCAAAATGAGGGTGTCTCTGTCAATGTTAAAATGGGGTACTCACACAATCAGGCAAAAAAAGGGGGACATCACCCCCTCCTTTGTGCTGGTTGCAAAAGCACATCATTTTGATGTGAACAGAGTTAGTTTTGCGTTGCTGTGAGTTTTTTCGGGCTGTATGGCCAGGTTCCAGTAGCATTCTCTCCTGATGTCAACAGACCTCTGAAGCTTATGGCCATACAGCCTGGAAATGCTACTGGAACCTGGCCATACAGCCCAAAAAACTCACAGCAACCTAGTGATTCTGGCCATGAAAGCCTTTGACAATACATAATTAGTTTTAGCAATGGTCATTGGTGGATAAAGATAGGAGGGAGGATGTGCCCAAAAGCCAAGGTGGGTAGATAACCATATGAATAATGTAAGGAGTTATTAGAATATAATGTAAGGAGTTATTAGAATATAGTGTGATGTCAGAAAGGATATGGATAAATGGATCAAGAGGGTTCTCCTGAGACTAAGATGTTAACTGGGTTTTCATAGAATCATAGAATAGTAGAGTTGGAAGAGACCTCTTGGGCCATCCAGTCCAACCCCCTGCCAAGAAGCAGGAAATCGCATTCAAAGCACCCCCGACAGATGGCCATTCAGCCTCTACTTAAAAGCCTCCAAAGAAGGAGCCTCCACCACAGTCCGGGGGAGAGAGTTCCACTGCCGAACAGCCCTCACAGTGAGGAAGTTCTTCCTGATGTTCAGGTGGAATCTCCTTTCCTGTAGTTTGAAGCCATTTTTCTGCGTCCTAGTCTGCAGGGCAGCAGAAAACAAGCTTGCTCCCTCCTCCCTATGACTTCCCCTCACGTATTTGTACATGGCTATCATGTCTCCTCTTAGCCTTCTCTTCTGCAGGCTAAACATGCCCAGTTCTTTAAGTCGCTCCTCATAGGGCTTGTTCTCCAGACCTTTGATCATTTTAGTCGCCCTCCTCTGGACACATTCCAGCTTGTCAACATCTCCCTTCAACTGCGGTGCCCAGAATTTTTCATGTCAGGAGTGACTTGGGAAACTGCAACTTACTTCTAATGTGAGAGAATTGGCCGTCTGCAAGGACGTTGCCTAGGGGACGCCCAGATGTTTTGCTGTTTTTACCATCCTTGTGTAATGTGTATATTGGCCATGGTATCTGTTCAGCCCACTGTCCATGGAGTGGAATTTGTGGACATCTTCCAATCCCATTGTTTTCATTCTTCCTTTGTAGTTTTGTTGTTGAAGAACAGATGTTCAGATGTTCTGAAGCCAGAGATGAAATGTCAAGGAAGATTGGAGTGTTCTGCAAATGTTTTTGTGTATTCCCATTTCTAATGTCTGATTCATACCCATTTATCCTCTGGCACAGAGACAAACTTGTTTGCCCAGTGTAGAGATTGAAGGGCACTGTTGGCAGAGGATAAGTGAAAGTAACTGTAATATAATGGATGATGTGATTAGGTCCTTTGATAAGATTTTTCCAGTAGATTTTCATTTGAATTTGTGGCATGGTCTTATACTTACCTCTTCTGTGTTGTGTGTCCTCATGTAAGCAACTAAGGGCCCTTCCACACAGCCATATAACCCAAATATCAAGGCAGGAAATCCCACAATATCTGCTTTAAACGGGGTTATCCGAGTCCATATTGCCATCTACTCCAGTTTAAAGCAGATAATGTGAGATTTTATTCAGCTGTGTGGAAGGGGGCTAAAAATATTAGGAGTTTGTCTGTAAGCAAGTAAAGACCTGTCACAAAGAGCCACTGAGAAGGCAGTATTATTGTCTTTTGTCCAGAACTCTGACCATACAGCTACCTGGGAAATGTCATTAAGGACCTGTAGAGGTGGACTTTATCCCTATTCCATCTTCTCCTCCAATTTGGAAAGGTGAAGGAAGCAGGCATCTAAAAAAACCTTTTGGCTTGCAGTAGCTAAAGTTGTTCTCAAAGCTGACAGAAGCGGGCGGGGGGGGGGGGGAGAGGAAAGTGAACAAGTGGGGGTGAATTATATGATACCACCTCATTATATGATCACAACCTTGTGCTGTCACATCTTGCACTGTACTGTGGTTGCTTTTGATATCAACTTTGCACCTTTAGTTTTTCTGGATAATAAAAATCTGTACTGTGATGGACTGAACCCTCTGCCAGTTGAGTGCCACCATGATGTGCATGCAATCAACTTACTGTCTTCTTCAGAAAGGTATTCATGTCTATAGTAAGAAGCACAGGGGTAGGAGGCCAAAAATCATGCTGATTGCAACTTGTCTCTGAAATTTTAAACTGCTCTACAGGTGAAGAGGAATAGCTTGTTTCTCTCACAGCAAGCTGTCAAGAGAAGTAACTCATTTTTCTGTTTTAATTAAAAAATTCAGGATGCTTTGTGTCAGCAAATTCTGGGAGATAAATGCTGGGCAGAACACAATTCCACAGGAACAGCAAAAAGGAGTTTGTAGCTAACGTGGCAGTGTCACCTGGCTGTTAGGTGAATAATGCATACAGCATTATTTGGCTGCTACTAAAAGGATCAGGCAACTTGGAGAAACCATGGAAGGGATCCTAAAGATCTAGTCTTAGAAGAGAGCTATAGGAGTCTAAATGGGTAAAATCAAATAGCTTCTATGTGATCTTGCAAATCAGGATTGTCCTTTCAGATGAACATCATGCAACTTAGCTGAAATAATATTTGGTGTGGGATTATTGGGAGTTCAAGCCTGATACACACTAGAGGCCCACATTTGCCCACTCTTACTATAGAATCTTCACATATTGTGGAAGACATGGCAATGTTTAAAAATGGTGGGAAGCTGCATGCAGCATACTAGGCATGTGCCACCCGGATTTGTTTTAGATCTTTGCATTGACAGTATGCAAAGAACTGGCCTGACTTGGCCACGGTGGTCAACACCTTAGTTACATCCAGAATGGGCTACTGTAATTCTCTCTATGTGAGTCTACCTTTGAGACGATTCGGAAACTGCAGCTAGTACAAAGGCTGGCTGCCAGATAACTAACTGGAGCTAGCTACATAGAACATAACATGACCCTGCTGAAGCAGCTTCACTGGCTTCCAACAAGTTTCTGGGCTCAATTCAAGTTGCAGGTTATTACCTATAAAGTCCAAAAACCAAGCCTTGGTTTTGCCATTTTATATAAGGGACAGCATTTTACTATGCCACTATGTGTAATGGGATTACGCATCTGCATATTTGGTATCCACGGGCTATCCTGGCACTAAACCCCAGGAGATACGAAGGACTCACTGTATATATTATATACAGTATTTTAATTATACAGTGCTAGGATTAACCAGTATGGTCGACTAGTATACTCAAAAAGGTTATTAGGTTATGGACATCTTCAAGTTTCAGTCTTCTGGAGAAGAATGGCATTGAAAGGCAATCTCAAACCAACCTACAAAGATAAATTTCACAGTAAGAACCTGTGCTTTCTGTTCTTTTCAGGTTCAGTATACAGGCATGGATCAGTCCTGACAAAACCACAGAGGAAAAAGGTAAGGAACAGAAAACAGACAAACCATTTTGGAACATTCATTTTGCCAAATAATAGTGGTGGTATAATAACAACCCTCTGCAAGAACATTGTAGAGTCAAGTATTTATAAACCTGGAGCAACAATGCAATCAGAAAGTAGGATATGGATGACATCCCCCCCTCCTGCCCCCATCAAATATTTTCTCACTTTTTGACTTTTCTTGTAAATGCTCCAGTATTTCTTCCAAGCGTGAATCTCACACACCCACACCAATTCATTTTAGGGTTCAATTTTTTGAGATAAATTGAAGACAACTTTATCTCTGCATGCTATGCCAAGGTGTCTGGAATCTCTCTCTCCACCCCCCCCCCACCCCAAATTGACAACTTGTTCAGCAGCTTGTAAATTTAGTTTACTATTATGGATGACAAAAATATTATGCTAGATCTCTGATATGACACACACAACACAAAGGGGGGTGTTCTTAAAACATGTTGATAAGGCTACTTGCATGGGATGGGAGCATTCTCAAGAAAAGGGACTACACTGCTTACCACACATATTTAAAGTGCTTTGATAAAAATTACAGCATGCTGAACTAATCACAGGGATGTGACTCCTCTCAAACTGTCCTGTCCCAGACTGCATATATCTCCCCTATTATTTCCCCTTTAATGTGAGAACTGCGTAACTTTGAGAGTCCAGAGTTTTAAAGCTATGCACCCCAGAACTTTCGTGTTTTTACAGTATCAAAGCACATGCCATACACATCTAGCTAGTTAGCTAGCTATATTGCAATTTATACACTTTGTGTTGCATTTATTTGCCAAGTGGGAAGAGTGTTTTATACTTGTTTAGCTTTTGTAATGAGGCAAAAGCTTGCACGAGTGGGAAGTTTTGCAAAAATGTTGCCTTGCGAGGAAAGGAAACCTTCAATTAATAGGGGAAATTCATATTAGAAGCTTGGTTGCCTTTTTTGTTTTCCTCAGGGAAAGAACCTGAGGGCCATAACTGGTCATTGTTCCAAATTAGGAGCTTATTAGGAAAGAAAAAGTGGCATTCAAAACTCTTGATTTGGATGAAAAAAAATCTGTCAGTTTTTGTCTTTCTCACATTCAGAATTACTGAATATTGAAATTTTAAAAGCCTTGCTAGCCCCCAATTGCCACCACCTTTTTCTTTCCAGTCATTGTCATACATTAGATGTATTAGAGTCCTGCTCCCTGTTACAGTCCTGTTGCACTCTTTTCTACATACTTGTTTGCTGAGACTTCAGATTGCAGGTAAAGGAGGCATGGCATAGAATGTGGAGTGCATTCCCTGCACTCTTCTTTATCATATTGCTATATTTTCATCATTTAACAATCGGACGCCATAACTGTTAATTCAGTTCTAATGTCTCTGGTTAATGGGCCCAAACAATTTTAATTTGGTTGATTTTCATTACAGTAAACATTAGAAGCAACTTTGGAAACACACTGCATGATGAATAATTGGGAGAGGTCGTCCTGAAACAATCACCGTTTGGCAGGTGGTGCTATGTTCTGAAAATCTGGTCCACATATCAGTCACAGAAGGTACTGCACTTGACTACTTTTTCCAGTAATATCCAAGGGGTTAGACCTTTAAAAACATCCTTTTTTTCATTTTCTCAATTACCAACAAAATAAAGCAACAGTGACTTGAGCAGTCATCTATATGGCTAAAATAGTTTTTTGGAATTTGTCTAAAATGGTTTTGGGAAAGGCTAAATTCAATTTCATTGTATTTTTCATTTTCTGTAGGGTTAGGGAAAGGGTGGCTACTCGGGGCTTTTGTTGATAGATAAATAATAAATGGTTTGGGTGGAGGCTGTGCTGACTTCCTTCAAGATGGCCAAATCATTTTGTCTTTTTTGACAAATGGTGGGGGGTCCTACGGCTCCCCAGTGTCTTGACTTTGCAACCATCCAGAGCTTAGATAGCTTACTGGATCTCATCAAGGGATCTTCCCAAAGATTTAAGACTTTCAGTGGAGGGCTTTCTCTTGGTACTGCCACCTTAAGAGATACATTTTAAGAGTACATATTGACTCTCTCTGTATTAAACTTTCCAGTTTGTAATCCAGAGCATCAATCATGTTCAATATGTCTTGTAGTCTGTCTAGTTTACTATTAGCTAAGATTGGGATGGGTTACATGAAATGAATTGGTTATATAGAATTATATAAGTCTAGTCTAACACAAAAAGAGAGGAAACATGAAAATGATATAATAATAGATAATAAATGTTCGTTTATATAATACTAATCTACTAACAGTTTAAATGAAATTTGTAGAAATTCTCTTTAGATATTAATAATTAGAGAAAAGATTTCATTGAAACGATCTGCCATGAATAATCAAGATTAATCTTCTGTAAAGAAGAGCTGGGGGAGAAAATAAAGAGAACATGAGACATTATAAGAAGGGACAAGAGGATGCAATTACTTGACTTAAAATTATAATTTTTAGAATCTTCAATCTCATGTAATGTGCATTAATGGAATAGAGATGAAGATTTAGTTGTAACAAAGATAATTTTATATAAGGACCCCCTATGCCCCAACAACTTTTACCGTTTTGTTCTTTCTTTGTGACATATTAAACATTTGTAAAGTTGTAACTAACCAATAAAACTCTAATATCTCCCCCTCCCTCCAAAAAGAAAAGTTTGAGTAGTTGGAGAAAAATGCCTCTTTAATTTAAAATAGCTATATGTATCCTTCTGTTACTGCTGTGTGTGTATTTGCACACAGCACTTTACAGAAAAATAAAATGTATCAGGTTTTTAAAACCAGAGTACATATTAAATGACCATATTTGTGGCTGTTCTTAGACTGTGGAACTCTCTGTAGGATATCATACCCATCCACTACGACAAAGATTTGTGAATTAGCTTAGATGGATAAATTGGTTAAGCAACCAAATCTAAAGGGTGCTCATCAAGGGTGCTCTTCATCCTGGAAAGATGTGACTAGTGGAGTGCCGCAGGGTTTGGTCCTTGGCCCAGTACTGCTCAACATCTTTATTAAGGACTTGGATGAAGGATTAGAGGATTAGAAAGCATGCTTATCAAGTTTGCAGATGAACCAAATTATGAGGGATAGCTACTACTACAGAGGACAGGATCAGAATTCAAAATGACCTTAACAGATAAGAGAGCTGGGCCAAAACTAACAAAATTAATTTGTTAGGAACACCTGGCCGCTCTAAACTGTCCAGGAACACCTGGCTGCTCTAAACAAAATCAAGTCCCCAGGGCCGGATGAACTACATCCAAGAGTACTGAAGGAACTAGCGGAAGTTATTTCAGAACCACTGGCAATCATCTTTGAGAGTTCTTGGAGAACGGGAGAAGTCCTAGCAGATTGGAGGAGGGTAAATGTGGTCCCTATCTTCAAGAAGGGAAAAAGAATGACCCAAACAATTACTGTCCAGTAAGTCTCACATCGATACCAGGCAAGATTCTGGTACTGCAAATCCCATCGTCCTTGGTCCATTCTCCCCCAAACTGCTGCAACATATAAAATGTGCCATTTGGGATATATATATACCACATTTGGTTCAGTTCTGTCATTTGTAGCAGTTGCTGTGGTCTCAAGAAGCGAGTGAAGGTACTGCATGTCCCATCATCCTTGGTCTATCCTCCCCCAAACTGCCTCAGGACTTAAAGGGGTTCAT
Source organism: Anolis carolinensis (assembly GCF_035594765.1). Lineage (NCBI taxonomy): Eukaryota > Metazoa > Chordata > Lepidosauria > Squamata > Anolidae > Anolis > Anolis carolinensis. The sequence continues at coordinate 43,899,591 of NC_085841.1, forward strand.
GGGGGTTGTGTCTGCCAAGTTTGGTCCAGTTCCGTCACTGGTGGGCATCGCAGTGGCCTGTGGGAATCGTGAATGAAAGTACTACATATCCCATCACCCATGGTCCATCATCCCACAAACGGCACCAGGACATAAAGCGCATCATGGGGTAGGCTGTCTGAAATTGTGGGAGTTGGAGTCCAAAACACCTGGAGGGCCCAAATTGGCCTGTGCCTGGTTTAAAGGCTTTCATACAATCCTAGAGTTAGAAGGGGCACCCAAAGGCCATCTAGTCGAATCCCCTTCTGCCATAGAGGAAGACACCATCTAAGCCCTCCCGACAGATGGCCATCCAGTCATAAATATGATTGGGAGATAGATAGAGTCCTAGATTTGAAAGGGGTCTCTGAAGGTCATCCAGTCCAGCCCTTTCTGCTGTAAATGAAGACACCCTCCAAGCCCTCCTGACAGATGACCATCCAGTCATAAATATTGATTGGGAGATTTGAAAGGGGTCTCTGAAGGTCATCCATTCTAGCCCCATCTGCCACAAAGGAAGACACCATCCAAGCCCTCCCGACAGTAGGTCATTCCAACCATACATACGATTGGGACGTTTATTTATTTATTTATTTATTTCTGATATTTCTCCCCCACCTTTCTGCAATGGACCCAAAGTGGCTTGCAAGGTCATTAAGCCACGTGCTAATATCCACCATATAAATAAAACATAAAAGCAACGTCAAGCAATAGTATAAGACATAAAAGTTGAAGAAGCTGCCTTCTTTGGAGCAATCTTGAAGAGACAAGATGGCGTCCTCTTTTGAGGCCTAGGAGGAGAAAGGCAGCCTGCAAGGCCTTAAACATGTCAGCAGAGGGGCCAAAGGGTGCCAGTGGTGGGTGGGTAAGGTGGGGGGGGGGGAGGGGGAATAAAAGCCAAAACCATCCTTAAAAGGAAAGATTAAAAAGATAGTCATTTTTTTCTCTTCAGTCTGTTGTGGAAAGTAGATATAGTAATGTAAATCTAAAGTTTTTTATTATCAGTATGCACAGTTGGCCATGTTGGGTCTATTTGGTCCAAATCCGTTGTCAGTGGGTTCATGGGTCCTAGGGGTTATGTGTGTCAAGTTTGGTCCAGGTCCGGCCTTCTTGGTGGTCCCAGTGGTATTTTTGATAACAAAAGTGTAGGCCGAAGGCTGTTAAGTGTACCAAAGCTAGCGTCGTTCTGAGGAGAGAGAGTAGGCTGAAGCCTGTTTGTGGTAGTTTTTGCCTCAGGGGTCCCAGTGGCCTGTGATAGTGGCGGCCAATCAGAAAGCTGGCCCATATTCTGGGTGGCCAATCAGAAAGCTGGCCCATATTCCGGGAGGCCAATCAAAACGCTGGCACAAACATACATACAAACATTCACTTTTATTATATACTAGCTTGGGGACCCGGCGGTGCCCGGGTTATTAGTAGACAGAATTGAGTTGTTTGGGGATGTGAGGAAATATCACTTAAGTTTGGTCCAGATCCTTCATCAGCTGGGTTCAGTGCTGTCTATATAAGGGTGAACTACAACTCCCAGAGCCAAAGGTCGATCACCCCAAAACCCTGCCTGTATGCACAGTTCGGCATGATAGGGCTTGTGTGCCATGTTTGGTCCTGACCCGAAGTTGGCTGGGTTCAGTGCTGACTATATAAGGGTGAACTACAACTCCCAGAGCCAAAGGACAATCACCCTGAAACCCTGCCTGTATGCTCAGTTGGACATGATGAGGCAGTGTGGCAAGTTTGGTCCAGATCTGAAGTCGGCTGGGTTCAGTGCTGACTGTATAAGGGTGCACTACAACTCCCAGAGCCAAAGGGCAATCACCCTGAAACCCTGCCTGCATGCTCAGTTGGACATGATGAGGCAGTGTGGCAAGTTTGGTCCAGATCCGAAGTTGGCTGGGTTCAGTGCTGTCTGTATAAGGGTAAACTACAACTCCCAGAGCAAGAAGTGAGTGATAGCACTTGGTCCATCCTCCCCCAATCTGCTCCAGGACGGAAAGGGTTTCATAGGGGTTCTGTGTGCCAAGTTTGGTCCAGTTCCGTCACTGCTGGGCATCGCAGTGGCCCGTGGGAGTCGTAGCGATTGAAAGTACTACAAATCCCATCACCCATGGGCCATTGTTCCACAAATGGCACCAGGGCGTAAAATGCATCATGGGGGTTAAGTGTGCCAAGTTTGGTCCAGATCCGTTATTCCTGGTGGTCTCAGTGGCCTGTGATAGTGGCGGCCAATCAGAAAGCTGGCACATACACCGCCGTCCGCCGCACACATACCCGCATACATACAAACATTGACTTTTATTATAGATATAGATATGGTTGATTTTGCTGTTGCAGTTTTGTTTCATGTATGATTAACAACTGCTTTCTGATACTGTTTCTGTTTTCCTTATTTTTTCCTTCTCTGTATTGGAATAAAAATTTTAAAAGGAAGAAAGGCAAGATATAATTTGAATGAATATCTACCTTTTAAGAGTACAACTCTCTATATCCTTTGCGCAATGAAATAAATGGTTGTCCATTCTCTTCATGGGAAATGAAAACAAGAAGAAGAGTCAAAACCATTCATTATCATGTCAGAGGAACCTGGTCAGAATGAAGAGAGAGAAATGAGCTTTTAATTCACATTTTGGGAGGGCAGTGAAGCAGAAGGAGAGGAAAACAGTGGCGTGAGGATCTTTTCCTGTTATGTCAACCCCTGATCAGTTTACAGGTTGCAGTAAGACTGTGGCATGACATTTGTGTCAGGATTGTCCTTGAGCTGCCAGCCAGCCAGCATCCAAGTCCATATGAACTGACTACATGTCCCAGCCAATGTGAAGTTTATTCTTCTTAATAAATTCTAGTTTACACATCAGTTGAGTTCCATTTCCCTGCTTTGTTTGCCCAGATGAATAGCAATCTGACAAATCTCATCAGCTTTACAGCTGAAGTCCCTGAAACATGCCTCTTGCAGAACGATTTTACAGAGCCAAAATATAAACGGCTGTTTTCTGCTTAACACAGTGGTTATTGACCACACTGATCGGTGAAAGCAATATACTGTTTTGCATACCCTTGATCAAATAAAAGAAGGAAGTCTGATCAAGCTACCAAGCCAATAATAATAATAATAATAATAATAATAATAATAATAATAATAATAATAATAATAATAATTTATTTATTACCTGTTCTATCTCCCCAATGTACATAAAAGACGGAATCCAACCAAACCATCCTTTTAGAACAATAGTTTTTGTCAAATATTGTATATGGTTGATATTTAGAACGAAGGTAGAAATTTGCAGCATAAGACCTTTCAGTTAAAACAATTGGCTCGCCATATCTATGGATTCTGCATCCATGGCATGAAAATATTCCATTAAAAATCCCAAAAGTAAACCTTGATTTTGTCATTTTATATCCGGGGCTCCACTTTCATATGCCATTTTGTATAATGAGACTATAGCATCTAGGTATTTTGGCATCGATGGGTGATCCTGAAATGAAATTTTTGTGGATGCCAAAGGTCCACTGTATGATTATGACTGGGAGGTGACAGAACAGGTCTCATTAGACAGAATTTGACAATTTTTTATTATTTGCCTAGAGTAATTTTTGAAATAAGGTATCTGCCTAGGGCAACAACCATTTTGTTGATGGAATATGATCTTTCTCACAAATTATTAAATTTGGCTGAGTATTTAACTGCTTTTGGTTCTGATAAAATAAGAATTTAGTTGAATTTGCATACCTCTTCATATTTGCACTGAAGAGAAATTGGGATTTTGAACAAACTGAACAGAAGAGAAAGCAAAACACTGAGCGATTTATCCATTCATTAACTGGCAATATTTAACTTTGTTTTAGAAAATTAAGTCAACTTTGCAACATTGATATGAAAAACATTAATGACTAGTATTGCCTAAACAATTCTAACCTCAATTGATAACTTCCTAGTGTTTAACTCACTTACTCATAATAAGTTAGTTACCCACAGAAATGTGTAGTCATCTATGTTAAAATAAAAACAAGTGCTGGTTTTTCTATGATGCTTTTTTATCACTTGATTATTCCACACAATGATTGTGAAATAAATGTATATGACTTCATTAAAGACTGTTATATCTGGACTCCGATGTTGTGATGAATTGACTCAGGCCAGTTATGATTTATCATTAAATTGTAAATGAGCCCCAGGGAAATCCAATTTACACAGTACACAGTACTGTATAGCCATAATGAATAACTAGCAATTCCCCTTTGCAAGGACTACGGCATAGCTGAAATTGGAACTATACCTTTTGAGTTACTTTTATAGAGGGCTTCAGCCTCACTATTTGGGTTTATTTTGTACTACAGTTGCCTGTGGCATATCAAACACTATTTTTAGTCACTCCAGAATGGTAACAAGATGTAATATTTTTATTAATTATTATCATAACTAAAAAAGTTTTGATTGGAATTTTTGAATTGTAAGTGTATCAAAGGAATTTATAAGCCCCAAGCTCTGGAAATTAGATACACATGCAGAAGAAGATTGTGTTGAAGACGTCTAACCAGAGTAGTCAACCTTTGACTTTGTGCATTATTATGCTTGGCTTTCAATGGAGTCATTCCATTTGCTTCATTTTCTTTGCATCACTATCCAAAAGACACCTTCCCTTCATTTCTACCTGACTTTGAGATTTTTTAAATACATTTTGTTTTCTTTTGATGATCAAGATCCAGTTAATTTTTCTACATGTGTTTTCATGTGTATATGTAAGTACATATTAGCAGAATTTGGGGGGCAGTGCTGAAATTCATTATTGGTAGACAGAGGAAAAGTGAAAGTCAAAAAATTGATGTAGAATGAAAGAAAATATGAATTTATCTTTGACTATAGCTGAAAACATGCAATTTCATCTTCATCATCATCATCATCATCATCATCATCATCATCATCATCTGCTTCTCTGTTTACAATCTGCCTTTTATCCAAAACCAGGACACAAGGTGGGCCAGAAATGCAATATAAATGCAATATACTTGAAACATATGATAGAACAGCATTAAAATGGCATTTCTCTATTGGTTAGAATAAACTTGACTACAGTCAGCCCTCTGTATCCAGGAATTAAACCATCTATTGTTTGAAAATATATACCATATTTTTTTAAAATAAAAAAAACCCCCAAACCTTGATTTTTCTATTTTTCTTGATTTTTATTTAACAATTTTGTAGTCCCATTGTATATAATGGGACCTGGACATACATGGATTTTGAGGTGGTGGCAGTGGTGTTTGTACCCTCGAGCCTGGTACAGTTGTAAAATAGTTCCTTTATGATGGTGATGACTAAGTGTACATCTACGCTGGAGATTTTTTCTATACTCTCTGTAAAGAACTTAAGAGATGTTATTTGAAAAAAAATCAAATAACATGTTGGGAAAAGGGGAAACTAACCGATCTAGCAACACCTAACACCAGGCTGTTTTTTTTTGGGGGAGGGGGGGGGTTGAGAAACATCAGAGTTCAACTTCCCCCTCCCCATTGAACCTCCCCCCCCCCACACACACACACTTTTGAATTTTTAGATATGCTTTGATTCAGATTTTGTGGTTGTCTCAGCTGCCACACTAGAAATAGAAGTATAAACATCTTGTTCTGTTATTATTTAAACTTTTTCTTCTTTTTGTAATATACTTTTTATTGCTTAAATTTTCTTTTACATAAAATGTAATTGGTTGTGTTGATGGCTGTGGCTGTAAAAGTATAACAGTATTTATACAGCATCCTCCCTGATTCCAATGCTAAAAGTAGATGAATCATGTTAGATATTACTTTAGACTAGAAATTTTTATTGCTCTGAAATACTGTGGAGAGATAAATATAGAGCTTACACTTTGAGGTAGTGCAATTGTTTTTTCATAGGGATATTTAACAGCAAGACAAGGGAGGACCCATAACAAAATGTCCCTTCCTGTGTAGGACCCCAGCTAGGGAAATTTTCTCCAATCCCCAAATCTTCACATATTTATTATAAAGTGCTAAAGTAATCACATACACAGCAACTTTGAGTCTCCTTTGTGGAAAAAATAAGTGGGGGGAAAAGTGTCAATCTTAGAGCTGTGTGTTTCATTACTATGTAAGGTTGGGGTGGAGAAAGTATGGCCTATGTGTCCCCCAAACCCCACTAATATTTGGAACATTTATCTCCCCCCTCCAAAAAAAAGTCCCATAAGAGGATGGGATGATTTCCCCATGATTTTGCATGCTCACACTTTTTTAGGCCATAGAAATACCTTTTCTACCCAGCATAAAGTAAAGTAGAGGCTTTGGAGTTATTGCCTGTTGGAAAGCTTTCTTCTGAGCCTAAAATGATCCAGGGAAGGACTGAAACATCACCAATTTTTGTCCCAAATTGGGGGAGTAGAATTAAATAAATCAGAGGTGGCAAGAGAGGGTAAGGACAGCCACCATATCCTTGCAGTCCTTTAATCCTTGACAGAAAGCTATACTTGTTGTGGAGGGTGAGATAGATTTTAGGAAGATATGAAATGCTGTCCCTCAAAAATAATTTCATATTCTGAAACTCGGTTGTATAGCATGAGGTGTAGAGATTTTTCATAAATATTTATGATACAGCATCACTTCTGCCACCCATAAAGTGTTAGACAAATGCTCAGACCTCTTGCTGCATCCCTGCATAAGAATGATGTCAGAATGGACATTATGTTAGTGACTTTATTAGTCACAGTCTAAGATGTAGATTAGTCTTCTCAAGGCTGATGTTGAATTTTGAAACTGTTATGCCTGTGCAATCATTCCAGATTTAAATATGCACTTAGAAAAAAAGCTAAGTATCTGGTTAGCCACTTTATGCCAGGGAACCGAGGAAGAGGATAATCACTTTTCCCTGAGTGTCCGATTGGTGAGGGGGATGCTTTCAAATCCACACTTTGTTCAATTGCTTTGTGTGTGCCTTCTCTTTCAGTGTGCTGAAAGATTGCACTGCTTCATTTTCTCCCTCCAATAATACTTTGATATTTGCTTTGGATTCCTGCTTGATCAGCAATTTTGAAATGTCCCTTTACTTCTTTGCCCCAAACCTTAAGAGTGTGTCCTTCTCAGAATGTCTTCTGTTCCCAGTGGATCCATGAGTCGGAAATAGGATTTGCCATAATTAAATAGCAACAGAGCAATTAAAATGCAACATTTGCAGGTGTTGAGTAGATATACCACTTTGAACATGCTGGGTACAAGAGAAGAAGATCCTCCCTCTGTTTCTGCCTGTTTCCCCCCCATGCATCTCCCTTCCCTTTTCCTGCTGCTCCATCATTCTATTTTGAAGGAATATCTTAGTAAAGCTGAAAAGGTCACAGCCCCTTTGTGGCCATACTGACAGAATTGCTCAGTCGTTATGGAAATGCTTATTAGGAGGAGCCCTGGAACATCAAATTCCCAATTACTGTCTCCTTGATGCAAGAAAGGTGCATAGAGTGGGGAAAAATAAACCTTTCACGGGAACCCTGATTTTAACCTTGAACCTTTGCGGAAAGTACCTGTCCCTTTTCGCAAATTCGTGGCCATTGTATAGTATTTTGTTTCATGCAATAAAAATATATATATTTCAAATAGCACCACAATAAGCAATCACAAGACTCCCCATAGAGGCTAACGTTTTCAAAACTAAAGGAATAAATGAACGCCTAATATGTGCACCTTTTCTGTAATGCTTTCAAGAATCAGTGATAAATATTCATGAAGGACAAAATATAAAATATTGAATGAATAAATAAATTGCACCATATAGATTCTCTTCATTTTAGCTCTTGCTGGTGCTGGGGAACATTGGGGCAGCAAGGTCTTACACCATGGACCAGCTTGGAAACGGTCCAGGTCCATATGCTATAGACTACAGGATTTTGTTTTCATATGTAAGGATGACTGATCAATTATACACAATTACACAGTTAAATAAATCAATAATCACTCTATTTAAAAAAATGAATAAAAAGAAGAAAAACTTGAAGATAAGCCTCCAGACTTCAACACAGTGCATTATTTTGCAACAAGTGCACTATTTTGCAACAATTCCATATACAAAGTCAGTTACTTCTGGAGGTTCAGAGATCATCTTCCATCCCTGGAACTTGTCATGAGGTCCAGTACATTAAAAAAAAACTTTTCGGGTGGATAAAACCAGGCATAAGGACTATCCAGTCCAAACCCTCTGTCATGCCAAAATATATAATCAAAGCCCCTTTAACATGTGGTCATCCCGCCTCTGATTAAAAACCTCCATAGGGGACTCTAAGCCTGTATATTCCACTGTTGAACTGCTTTCACCATTTGGAAGTTCTTCCTCATGTTTAGGTGGAACCTCTTTTCCTGTGCTCTGAATCTATTGTTCCATACCCTAGTCTCTTTAGGGCATTCTTTCAAAAAAAATTAAACATAGCTGTCATGTCACCTCTTAACCTTGTGAATCGTACCTGGTTCCCTAAATCACTCTTCATAAGAAATAGTTAATAACATAATGAAAATATCTTACAAATCATGGCTAAGATCCCATATTAGCTTGGTTGAGCATAAAGCTGTACCAGTCGAGTTCTCCTCCCTCACCCATCTATAAATGCATCACCTGTAGCTGGATGAATGAAGATTACAACGTCTCTCAGAGCCCGCAGAGGAAACTGGGAAGTCCACAAAGGAGATGCCTGCTCTCTCCATCCAGCTTCAGAAACATACCTGGACACTTTCTGGTCATCTGTTGCCTTTCCTACCTATTGTTACTAAAACATTTTTATGGTTTCTAGAAGTTATGGAGCCCTCGGTGGCACAGTGGATTAAACTGTTGAGCTGCTGAACGTACTGACTAAAAGGTCGGTGGTTCAAATCTGGGGAGCAGGGTGAGCTCCCGTTGTTAGCTCTAACTAGCAGTTCAAAAACATGCAAGTGTGAATAGATGAATTGGTACAACTCTGGCAGGATGGTAACAGTGCTCTATGCAGTCATGCTGTCCCCATGACCTTCGAGGTGTCTATGGACAACGCCAGCTCTTCGACTTAGAAATGGACATGAGAATCACCCACACCCCCCAAGAATTGGACGCGATTAGACTTAATGTCAAGGGGAAACCTTTACCTTTACCTTTAGAAGTTATGGAGTTAGATGGTGGGGGCAGTAGTCATTACAGATAGAGATGCTGGAAACCTTTGTCTTGTGACCAAAAGAGGATATATGTAGGCAAATTACTCTTGTATAGAATACCTACAGGATTTTGACCCAAATATCTGTCATCCCTTTGGGATCAAACACATACCTTTAGTAAAATAACAGATAATTTCCAACCACTATATTCAAGCCGCATCTGATTTCCCAAGGTGTCCTCTTTTCTACAGGATCAACTAATTAAGGGTACATCTAGGCTGTAGAATTTATACAATTTGACACCACTTTAACTGTCATGGCTCAATGCTATTGAATCATGTGAGTTGTGATTTTACAAGGGCTTTAACCTTCTCTGTCAAGATCGTTGGTGCCTTGCCAAACTTCAGCTCCCATGATTTCATGACACTGAGCCAAGGCAGTTAAAGTGATATCAAATTGCACTAAATCTACAGTGTAGATGCAGCCTGAGTGATTTGACCTCTGCAGGGAATTAATGGTATATCTGCTGGTTGTGGGATAATGATATCTTAGTCCAAAAATGCTTTTTGTCGTTTCTAGAGTGTATGCATTCAAGATTTTGCCAGACCACAATGTATCCATGTAAGGATTTTGCAATAACAAGTGAGGTTTTTCAGTTCTGGAGCAAAGGGACCTTTTAATCTGTCAAGTTTTGAATTCTGACTGCCTGCATATGCTTTACTATGCACTGCTTTGTCAGTCAGCACTATTTTCTGTAATAATGAATTGTATCAATTTATAATCATAGTTGGGTATCAGCAAGGTCAACATTTCCTTCTCTAATTAATGATATCGTATGTGATACTTATGTATTATCAGAACAAGGAGCCCAGTTTCAAAAGTGCTCCCAACTTACGCCTCTGAGAAACTTTAGAGATAAATAATATACAGCAATCTCTACAGCATTTTCACATTTGAAGCCTTGTTTCAACTAACTATATGTGCATACACACACAGAGAGAGAGAGAGATTTGGGGTCCAATGCTCATTTGTATCTCAAATCAAAGCTTGGAAAAGTTACTTGTTATGCTATGTATTTCAAAACCTTTCATGTGATTGTACTGTATGAACTTCTGGTGTATTTTCTTTGCTACACATGAGCCCAAGCCCTGGAAATACCTTACCTCTGCTTTCTTGTCTATGTAAACAGTCATCATATACTGAAACAAATAGCACAAGAAAGGATCGGTGAAATATTATTCCAGGTATACACAATTCACTTCAGGATCAAGCAAAGAAATAATAGTGAGAAATGCTGCAGGGTTGGAAGCTTTAAAATTTTTCAACCTGCCAAGATCCCTTTAGCATTCTCAAAAAAGGAAATAACTAGATTAACAGATAGCTGGGGATGAATGTATCCATCACTTTGTCCACATTTATCTCATCTTTGAAGAAATCTGTTAATTTTGCTAAGTTCTCATCAGAAAATAAATAAAAAAGTAATTTCAACCAATCATCCTGGTCAAATTTAATTAGTACAGACTGTGTTCACTTAGAAGATTATGTTGTACCTGCCAGCTACACAAGAATAAAATAAGTATTTTAAAAATGGTAGCAACCATAATTCAGCATCTCAAATGTGGTTGAATATGCAAGGAGTCAAAGCTGATTTTTTGAAGAGATAATCAAAAGTTCTAGCCCTTGGCTTGAATGGACACAAATCAGTTTCTTAAAAGAAAAGAAAAGCTAGTGCTGTCTATCGTTGCAAGAAGAACAAACATTTATCACAGAAGATGGTTTCTAGTTTTTAATCTTAAATTTAAGGGAATTATCCAAGGTTCTGAACCTATTTGGGGAAAGACTCCTTGGGCAGATGAATTTACATTTGGACTAGCACCTAGAATAGAGTTATTACTACACTGATATGGAATCCTCCAGCTGTTTCTGCAATAATACTTTTCCAAGATAATCTTCAATATCCCTTATCTGAAAGGCTTGGGACCAGAAGTGTGCTGTGTTTCAGACCATTTTGGATTTAGGAAGACTAGAATATATGTAATTATTATTAGATTTTATTCTATGTAGTTTGTTTTAATCCATGTGTGAATTATATAAAAAGTTGGAATATAAGTGACATTTGATAGATCATGGGAAGCTTGATGAAAATGTTAACTGAGAGTGTGTCTGCTTTAAAAATGGAGGTATCATGTTGGACTTAGCTAGAAAAGGAATCAGCTATCAGTATAATTCTCTCCTTAAATCAGAGCTAGGATGTTTCTTTTCAAAAATAAAGTTGTTACATTTCTCATTACACTGGAAATAGAAATCATTACCTATTAGTGTTAACTGCAGATCAGAAAGGTAATCTGTTAGATTACTTATTAAGAAGTTACTGTTACTATTGTTCCACTGGAAAAATTTCAAAAAATGCTGTCTTGTTCCCTCAAGTTGTCAATTCAGATATAGCATTTTGGAAATTATATGAAAAAATTAGACATTAGAAAATTAATATTCTAATATTAATATTAATATTAATAATAATCTTATTATAAACTTATAATAAACCAGTCGCATTGATGAAAAATGCAGTCACATTGATGAAAAGCAACAGGAAAAACTCAGCTGCTATCAGGACCTCAAGATTGAACCAGTACAGAAACCAGTACAGGTGGTCCCGGTGGTGATCGGCACATTGGGTCCCGTGCCAAAAGATCTCAACCAGCATTTGGAAACAATAGATATTGACAAAATTACGATCTGCCAGCTGCAAAAGGCCACCCTACTGGGATCTCCACTCATCATCCAAAAATACATCACACAGTCCTAAACGCTTGGGAAGTGTGATTTTGTGATACGAAATCCAGCATATCTATCTTGTTTGCTGTGTCATACAATGTCGTTGTGTCAATAATAATAAACTTTATTATTATTCTAACCTATCTCCCCAAGGGGACTCAGGGCAGATTCCAACATGCAATGGCAAACATTTAATACCTCCACAAAACAAACAAATACTGACATAAAATCCCAGAAAAAAAACCCAAATATGAAAACAGCAATTAAAACCTAACATCAAATTAAAGCTAACATCAGTGAATTAAACCTAACATCAATAAGACTATACCTCTAAGACTATACCGGAAAACTAATTCCTATTCCATTGAATTATAGTAAACTATGACTATGAACTTTACAAACAAAAAAGAAGCACATTGCTACCAAAAGGAAAGAATATTAGAATAATGTGTTACTTTTTTTTTTTTTGCTCTGCTGCAGAGAATAACATTTCTAATTCTGGTCACAGCATTTTCAACAAAAAAGCTGCAAAACCTTCAGAAAGGGACAACAAAAATAATCAAGGGACTGCAGCAATTCCCTTATGACAATAGATTGCAATGTTTGTTTGGTGGTTGTTTAGCTCTTAAAAGCATGAGTGACTCATTGGAAAAGATGATAATGCTGGAAAAAGTGAAAGGCAGTAGAAGATCACATTACAGATGGATTGATTCTATCAAGGAAGCCACAACCCTGAGTCTGCAAGACTTGAGCAGAACTCTTAATAGCAGGATCTCTTAGAGGTCATCCATTCATATCATTGCTGTAAGTCAAAGCTGGCTTGACTGCAAATAGCAGCAACTACTAACATTTTCATGATAAAGTTGTATCCAATTGTAAGTGGCATGAAGAAAGTAGGAAGGGATATATTTTTCCATCCACTGCCATGACACTAAATCCTGTGTCATCCACTGAAGCTATATGATGGAAGCTTTAGGATAGACAAAGCAAAAGTAATTTTTCACACTGTTAGTATAAACATTAAATTAACACATATATATTCCTATGAAACTCAGTACCTCAGATACACTGAATGATGATGGCCATCAACTTGGACAGAAGATAAAACAGATTCATGAAGGATAAGTCTGTTCACAGTTTACAGCTGAACATTAAGAAGAAAAAAATAATGACCACAAACAATTTATATAAATTTAAGATAGGCAATGAAAATATTGCAAGAGTTTAAGGTTTTCTATACTTTGTCTCATTAATTATTCAGAATGGAGACTACAGTCAAGAAATCAGAACTTGGAAGGGTAGTTGTGGAGGAAGTAGACTAGGGACTTTATCACGTTGGCTATTGTATTCACTACGCATTGTGGCAAATCTGTGGAGTCCTGGTGGGGGGCATCGAGAACCCATCGTCCCTCACCCCCACATCGTCCGATTCACTGCTGACTCCAACCCACAGGGGGAAGCATCTTCTGCTCCCCGCCAATTGTTTCAAAGACAACATGAAAAGCTTCCCTTATTGCCAGCCTGGTGACGTGCGTCGTTTCCACGGCCCTTTCACCATGAAGCCCCGCCGGAGGTAGTTGTGTGGTGTGCAATGGTCTCCATGAGGCAAGTAAGCAACATACGATGGACAAATAAGCCCATATGATGAGGTCATAGATTGTGAGGGGTAAAAATGTATCACTGAATAGTACCAAAAATAGGATTCTTCATGCTGCTATTATATTTCCCATTCCTATGTATAATAGTGAAAGCTAGACAGTGAAGAATGCTGAAAGGAAAAAGAATCAACTCACATTTGAAATATGGTGCTGGATAAGAGTTCTATGAATACCACTAAAAAAATAAAAATAAAGGGGTATTAGAGCAAATCAAGCCTGAATTCTAATTGGAATTAAACTGAGGCTTTTAAACTTTGGACATTTCACATGGCAGTTTATAATATTAACAAAGTCTGTCCTTTGGTACCACAAGGATTGGTTCTCAACCTGGGGTCCCCAGATGTTTTTGGCCTTCAGCTCCCAGAAATCCTAACATCTGGTAAACTGGCTGGGATTTCTGGGAGTTGTAGGCCAAAAACATCTAGGAACCCACAGGTTGAGAACCGCTGCTCTAAGGTATATAAACAACATGAATCTACACTATCCATATAATATTTCCATTACTAGGAAATAAAGGTAGAGAGTACAATTGTGCTGTATGTTTTATGGTTATCGCATAAATGGCCTTGTTCAAGCTTTAGACTTGCACGCCCTCTTTTGTACCCTTTATTCATTTTCAAATGTGAAGGGGACTAAAGCTTTTGCTTTCAATGTGGATTTAATCAGTGTTCCCCATGATACCCAGATTCAGAGTGGTGAGTTTTATTCTCACTTTGATTAATTAATAACTGTGGTTTGTATTAATCAGCCACATTTCATTCCAAGAAGTAAAATCTTATGACAATAGTTTCTGTGCTTTTAAATTGGCCATATCTACTGACATCACATTTCAAAATCTTCAAAGGCTGCACAGGCCTTACAAAGATATATTCAAAAGTATGCAGATTTTGTCAGATTAGAACTCCATATTAGATTTCAATATGTTGTTGTTTTCCAGTGAAATAAATTAAACTACAATGAATTTCTGAATCTGAATTATGAAGATATGCAATCAAGATATATAGTTGGTACCTTATATCACAGCTCTTCATATAAAAACACAGCTGAGCCATCTTAAAGACATTTTCACAAACAGGAAAAGTTGCAATTTTATAGCTGGGTTGTATAGAGCTATATAGCGGCATTATGTATGCTGATGAAGCTTTGTAGATACAGTATGGCCACTGTAATAACAACTCCCATCTACAATTCTCCATATACTCTATGGAAATGAACAACAGAAGTTACCATACAGTCGCCCTATGGCTATTCTTGCTAGGAATTTTCTAGCTCCTCCAAGATAGCATAAAATTCACATAGAGTTACTTTGGAAGAATATCCTAGGAAATTCCTAAGATGGTACATTTTGTTGGATATGGCCTGCAGATAAAAGGTTTGTACAACAATAAGAAAAACAACAACATTCAGATTGTTGCATTTGTACTAAAATAATGGAAAATCTCTCTCTCTCTCTCTCTCTCTCTCTCTCTCTCTCTCTCTCTCTCTCTCTCTCAATTTCTCACCATGAAAATGAAAATTCAAATACCAACCTTTGGAAATTATACATCGGTAAAAGAAAGGGAGAACATCAAAACAGTTTTGCCAGAAAATATCAAAAGCATACATTTGTTTCCTATGGGAGCCACTATACTCCATGATAATAGAAAATTATGTGACATTTCTGCTTTATATACAGTATCACACAGTGTCATACTACAGTCAACAAAACATTGTATGTGAAGCTAAAATTTGAAGTTATAAAACTAAATTGCACTCTAAAACATATTATTAATTGAAACACATACATTTGTTAAAAACCACCTACATGGAGAAAAGCATCACATTGCAATAACCATGTTTAACACTGTACAATCCTGAAGCCAATCTTGACACTGACTTACCACTTTGAATCACCCATTCCATGTCCAGGATGTCATAACAGAGTAGGCACTCTCCCATATCCTTACACAGTATATTTCTTCCACTGAGGGAGCAAAGAGGAAGACCTGGTGTTCTTCTTCTTCATGGTCTCTGTGAAATCACACACATGGGTTTCTTGTGCATGTGCAGGCAGTTTCAGAGCCCTCTAGAAGTTCTTAGATGCAACATTTTGGTGATAGTCCTACCCACTTTTCCCCAATAGTATATAGGTAGTGGGAGGGGTTATGACCTTAGTTCCTTTTCTCTGCCACTTCAGCAGCAGCTAAGAACTTTCTTTGCTCATTCTACTAGACTGACCATTTTAGTAGTTTAACTTCTAAATTCCTTGACTAATTATTACCTGATGATTTGGATTTGTTTCTCCCACTTGTTAATATGGACCCTTGGACTTCCTGACTACTCTCCTTGCCTATCGATTTAGACTTGGTCTTTGTACCTACCGGCAGACATGGATATCCTCATCGATGATCATTCTGCTCTGTAAGTATTCTAGTGGCTTATCTTCTCTCCTGTTTATTGGGATGTCTTCTAGGACTTTGTTTAAAAAACATACCACATGTGGGAGGAAACTCTTGGACACTAACGACCACTCTATGTGTCTCCTATATTTGAGAGAGAGCCATGTGACCAATTATTTTCACATCTGCCAGTCCTTTATGCCCAAGGCCCATAAGAATTGGGAGTTGCATCTTAAGGCCCTCCTATATGAACAAGTCCCCTTTGCAGCCCAGCTCAAAGCATGTACAGCTTTGGAGCCTCCTGCCACTAACAAGCCTGAAATTGCTAGCCCAGCACAAGCCAAGTCTGCCACAATGTCACCGGTAGCAACAATTGTCCCAGCAGAAGCCTAGAAGCCTTCACCAAGCCTTCTGGGCTAAGAAACAAATCCCTCTCTACCCATCCACTTGACATCAGGGAAGGGAACTGACTACTCAAAGAGGAAGGATAAACAGAAAAAGAGGAGGCATGGGCCAATCAATGCCACAATGCTGATGGGCACCCCAACTCTTCCCCAAGTGGCCTCAATTGGACAATGGCCCCCAGCAGCTCTGGCGAAAGCTAACCACTTGGCTCTCCAAGAAGATTCCACCCTGTCCCCACTGATTACTCTAAAGGAGCCCCCTATTACTGTATATGCATGTATGTGACTAAGTTTCTGTGGGATCACTACTTGTGTAAGTGTGTGTTAAGAGAAAAACACCTGGTCAATTACAAATCGTGGTTGAGTAATTGGAACAATCAGGGCTAACAGGCTTGAGCCACTCCCTGAATGGGATATATCTGGGAATGTTTGTAATGTCTTCTGTGGGGACTTACTGGGGGACTTACTGAATGCTTGCTGAGAGCCTACTATGAAGATGCATGAATTTAATGCAAGAGACTTTATGTGAGTTTTGTTGCTGGAAGTTTTATTATGATTTTTTGACTCTGCTACTTAAGAGTAAATTTTGATTTTCTCTTCCATTTTCGTGGCTTGTTTTTCTTTTGCTCATTGTGGATACAATAAAGGACTGGATAAGTCTGGACAGGACTGCACGCAGTTTGTTTTTCTACAAACCCGTAACACCCCCTGTCATCGGGGAGGTAGCCAAACAGCAACACTCCTACTATTACACTGGAGGACCTGACACTGCTTAGCTAAGGGAGCACAATTCGACCATTTGCCCCCCTGAAACCATCTGGCACTGCTGCCAAGGTCTCCCAGCAATCTGGGGACCCAAGGACATGATTCCGAGGCCACAATCCCAAGGTCGCTCATGCTCCCAGTACTCACACTGCCCCAGGTACAGCTATGAATTGGGTTTGAGAGGTTACTCACCTTCCATGCACTTTTGGAGCTCCAGATCCCAAAGTTCATCCCAAGGCTCCCTTTATTAATGTCAGACCCCTGCAGGAGTTCCTATTACAGGATGGGCTACCCATCCTACCATGACTACAGAAGGAATCATTATAGCAGAAACTACTATGAGGCATTGCATGCCCCATATTATAGGGACTACAGACATTTTTCCCCACAGCCTCAATGCTGCAGAAAATATTTCTTTCTTTCAAAACCCTTCTACCTCATTGGAAAAGCCCCTCCACACTTTAGATGTCAGGAGGGCCTTGGCATTTTATGTACAAAGAACACCTAGAAAGTTGCCTGCCGGTGTCGACACAACATCTCTCATCATGGATTGTTACAATTATCTGGCTGGCCTACCAGCTCTTGGGCCATGACCCTCACTCTCAGGTTAGGTGTCACTTGCCACAATCAGTGGCGGCCTTACAGATGTTCCTGAAAGGAGTGCCTTTTGAAAGAATCTGCCATGCAGCTACCTGGTACAAGCCACTGACCTTTGTGCTGAACTACAAAGTGGATGTTTTCTTCAGAAGGGATGCTGCTTTCAGTGTAGCATAATGCCCACCTCCTGAGGTTCTTAGCTTGCTAGTCACCCATATGTGAGATTTCACAAGACCATGAAGAAGAAGGACGGGTTGCTTACCCGTGTTTGTTCGAGTGGTCATCTGTGAAATTCACACCTCTCTGCCCATTTTAGTGTCCAGCTGATGAGAAAGCAATGAAAAAGTCAAACTAGTAACTTGAAACATCTACCAGTGAATCTACCCAGAAAGTCATGTAGAATTAATACAGTTTGACACCACTTTGACTTCTACGGCTCAATGCTAGGCTTCTTAGGTGATGTAGTTCGGTGAGAAATTAGCACTCTTTGGCAGAGAAGGCTAAAAACTTTGTGGACCTACAAGCCTTGTGATCCATAGCATTGAGCCATAGCAGTTAAAGATGTGTAAAATTACATTAATTCTACAATGCAGATGCACACTTCGACTCATGGCCTTTGAATGCAAAAGCACAATTGGTGAAATGCAATGTAATCCTTGCAAACATTAAGGGCAGAAATAAACTTGCCTTATTTAATTTACTAAATCCTGAGAGTGCCTTGGACTGCAAGAAGATCCAACCAGTCCATTTTCCAGGAAACAATGCCCAACTGCTCACTGGAGGGAAGGATATTAGAGGCAAAGATGAAGTATTTTGGCCACATCATGAGAAGACAGGAAAGTTTGGAAAAGATCATGATGCTGGGGAAAATGGAAGGAAAAAGAAAGAGAGGCCAACCAAGGGCAAGATCGATGGATGGTATCCTTGAAGTGACTGGCTTGACCTGGAAGGAACTGGGGGTGATGACGGCTGACAGGGAGCTCTGGCATGGACTGGTCCATGAGGTTACGAAGAGTCAAAACAAGTGTGTGAATGAAGAAGAAGAAGAAGATTTAATTTAATAGAACTTACTCTTAATATACGGTACATGTATTTGATTGCATAGTCATGTCCTTTTCATTCCTTTTCTCAAAATATTTGGTAATCTTTCTTGTACATTTTATTTTCCTCAAAGGGAGTTTTTATGGATAAAAGATCTGGATTTATGTTCCTTAACATATAAAATACAAGTTGAGCATTCCTTGTCTGGAATTCTGAAATCTAAAATACACTAACATCTGAAAGTGACCAGAGTGACACCTTTACTTTCTGACTCTATTTTATACACAACATTATTTTCAAATTTATTTTCAAAATTACCTTCAGACTATGTTTATATATGGAATTTAAATCAATTTCATATTTAGACTTGGGTCCATTTCCAAGATAACTTGCTATATTCATATTTGCAAAAAAAAAAAGAAAAGAAAAGAAAAGAAAAGAAAAAAAATCTGAAAAAAAAATGAAATCCAAAACATTTCTAACCCCAAGCATTTTGAATAAGGGGTATGCAACCTCTATTACATTTTATATGAAGGACAAATGATTTTTTGAATGTAGGGACTCAGTATTACTAAACACAAAACAAAGAAAAACCCTACCACAAACATTTTTTAGGCTTGAGGGATCATAAGGTGGGAGCTTTTGTCATCCACACAAGCTGCTGTTTTCTATTTCATCAGAGTTTACATTTGCTGAGGATATTTGTTCATGAAAGAAAATCCTTCTACCTGATCCCACAGAAGCTACTGCCAGAAATAAATTGAAGGACTTTCTTACATCATCTAACAATCTAAAATATATTTGGAGAAAGGCT
Organism: Anolis carolinensis; assembly: GCF_035594765.1. NCBI lineage: Eukaryota > Metazoa > Chordata > Lepidosauria > Squamata > Anolidae > Anolis > Anolis carolinensis. The sequence goes on from NC_085841.1 coordinate 43,919,155, forward strand.
CCAAACTCACATATTTAGGGTTTTTTAAAAAGTACATAATCTAACTCATGTTTTCCAAACAAAGATATAAATAATGTCTGAAAAATAGCAAAAGATGCATTTATTCATTGGCAATGAATTACTTTGAATTTATTTGAATTTTCAGAAGTCTCTTTCAGTATGATTGCATGTATATTCTGCTTCCATAAAATGCAAACTCCATGTTTCTGACCTAAGCAGTCAGGAGAATCAACCTAAACCTGAAGATTCAGTGTATCTCTTTCTGGGTTCATCTAAACCAGGCATGGGCAAACATTTTTGTCTTGGGGCTGCATTATGGGCCTGACCGGGAGGGCTGGGAGGGCCAGGAAGGAGGGGAACTGGGCACATGCTGGGTGAGGTGGGCCTGGGAGGGGGGGTATGGGAGAGAGTGGGGCCAGGAGGGAACAGGGCAGGGCCTGGGTCATCCTCAGGTTGTCCTCCCAGGCCCAGCATAAGGACGGGGCTGCTCACCTTATCCATATGGTAGGAGGAAGGCAGGATACACAGTGACTGCACCTATCCTCCCCTGATCCCCCTCCCCATCTTCCACTCCCAGTCCTCAGGCTGTCCTCTTGGCCTTATGCCAGGAGGAGGATGAGACAGGTGGCTGCTGAGAGTGCTCCGGAGGGCTCTCAGCCACTGCGTGCCTTCTTTGAGCTGTCCTCCTGGCATAAAAATGAGGCTGCTCACACTGTCCTTATGCCAGGAAGAGGTGGCTCAGTGCAGCCAGAATGCTTTCAGCTTCTACGTGTCTTCCTCCCCCACCTTTTTGGCAGAAGATTGTGGCAGGCCGCCATATCCTTCTGCCAAGAGGACAGCAAAAAATGAGCAGGGCCTAAGGTAAGCACCCAGGGAGCTGCATTCGGCATCCAGGCCTTAGTTCATTCATGCCTGATCTACACAATAGAATTAATGCAGTTGGATACTACTTTAATTGCTATAACTCAATGCTATGGAATCATTGGAGCTGTAGTTCTACAAGCCCTTCAGCCTTCTCTGACAAAAATGTTCTGCCTCACCAAAGTACAACTGCTATTATTCCATACCATTGAGCCATGGTATTTAAAGTGGAGTCAAACTGCATTAACTTTACAGTTTAGATGCCACCTCTGTCATTCAACACTGTTGTTTTTTTTTTAAAAAAAAATCACAAATGATCTTGTTCTGTGCAAGAAATTATTTCTCAGCAAAACATACAATGAAAAAAGGCCAACCTCCATAATTTCAGATCTTTTCCTAAGCATTTTTATGCATAGTAAAACAACAATTACAAGCAAAAAAAAAAAAAGACAAAAGCAAAAGAAAACATAATTCATTTTAAGCTATTATGAGAATTATTATGGGGAAATGTGAAAAAAATACCCTGGTGATCTTAGCCAAGGGGAATAATGCTTTGAAAATTCTTTATTCTTGTGCTCAAAAATGAAGCAAACAAAGATGTACTTTTATAACATAGGATATCAAAGCATCAGGAAAACACTGAAGTAACAGAAATAGGAAAGGATGGTAGGCAGAGGTATTCAGTAGGTGCATGACAAATTGCAAGGCCTAGATAATCATGGGAGAATAATTTGCATATTCAATTGTCTCCAAGGCTTTTCATTCTGTTGTGCTGCTGTCCAGAGTGTTAGGGCAATGCAGGCAAATGGAGGAAAGTGAACAACACCTTCCTCATCTCTTTTCCTTTTGTATTTTTAAAAAATATTTTTACTGATAACATTTAAATCAAACAATAAAACAGAGACAAAACAAGGGGGCAGGGATACAAGGGGAGGGTTGTCGCCCCCTATATAGGAGTGAAAGAAAAAAAACTAAAAGAAAAAAGGGGGAAAGGGAGGAAAAGGACGAGGGGGGGGAGAGGGAAAACAGGGTAAGTTTGTAACTTCCGTTCTTCTTTCTTCTGTTCCATTACTTTTAAGTCCCAAAAGAGATATAGGTAAAAATTGTTTCTTTCCTTTTTGCATCCTTATTTCTTCTCTAAATATTCTTCAAAGGTTGACCAGTCTGACATTTTTAGTCCTCTACTAGTATTAGTATTCTCTTTAAAAGGAATGTTAATTTATCCATGTCCTTTATTTCCATAACTTTAAGTATCCAATCCTTCCACTGTAGCAAAGTGAGTCAATAGCTTTTCTTTAGTCCAGTCAGTGAAGAGTTATGTTTCAAACATTCCAAGTAGGTATTATTCAGGTCTCATAATGAAATCCTTTTTTGAGTATTCTTTGACATTCTTTATAAATGCTTTTCCAATAAACCATTGTCTCCTCACAAGTCCACCACATGTGGAAATATGAGCCTTTCTTAACCTTACACTTTCAATATTTATTATCTGTATTTTTATACATCATTCCCAATTTCTTCGGCATCATGTACCAGCAGTGGAACATTTTTAACTAAGTTCCCTTCAAATCTGAGGTGTATGTAAATCTCATTTTATTCAACCAAATTTCTTCCCACTCGTTTATCTGTATTTGCCTGCCTATATTTCTAGCCAATTTTATCACTGAGTTCTTTATTTCTTCTGTTTCCGTAGCCCATCCGAGCAATTTGTTATAAATCCTTGCTATTTTTTTTCTTAGTTTATATCAACCTTTCCCAGAAGTCTTCTTCAGTGAAACCTAATTTTCTGTCTAGATTAAAGTGTTCTCTGATTTGTAAATAGTGGAGCCATAAGACATCCTTATATCTTTCTTGAATCTCTCATTTCACCCACCCAAGCAGTCTTCTCTAGTGGTTGGCTTCATATGGAGAGACTAACATTGGTGTTTTCATATAAAGGTTCCATCCCTCTGATTAGGGATGACTTAATAAAATGGTTCCAGAATTTTTCTCAATGCTGGTTTTCCCATACCAGATATATGAATGCCATCTCTTCCTAAGATCAAAGCCTTCCACTGTAAGCACTTTAGATTTATCCAATTTAATCCATTCTTTTATCCACACCAGTGCGTAGGCTTCAAAGTAAAGTTTAATATCTGGAACTCCAAAATCCCCTCTCTTTTTTGAGTCTATCATTATTGTTGATTTTATTCTTGGCTTTTTCTCTTTTCACAAAAATTTTATCAAGTCTTTAATCCATTCTTTAAGGATCTTCATGTTGTGAATTATGAAAAGATTTTGGAACAGGTAGAGCATTTTTGGTAGTAAGTTCATTTTTATCACTGCTATCCTGCCCAGCAAAGATATGTTAAGGCTATTCCAGGTTTCTAATTCTCTCATTATTTCTTTCCATTTTACAAAATAATTATTCTGAAGTAACTGGTTATTCTTTGCCATTAACCATATCCCAAGGTATTTAATCTTTGTCAGTACTTTTAGTCCAGACGACTCTTGCAGTGTCTCTTGATTCATTTTGGACATGTTTTCCATCAAGATTGTTGTTTTCTTCCTGTTTATTTTGAATCCTGCCACTTGTCCAAATTTCTCAATTGTATTAAGCCAACCTTTTATATTATTTCTTGGGTTTTCGATAATACAGATAACATCATCCGCAAATGCTCTTGCTTTATATTCTTGTTTGTCTATTTTAAGCCCTTTTAAGTCTTTTTATCTTAAATTGATCCATTATTTCTTTATCAGTGACCGAAATCTTGTTTTCCACCTTTTTTTCTTTAGAAATGTGATGTGATTGTCTTTTTTTTCTTTTCTGCCTGGCCAACCATTTCCCTGGTTTATTGGTGTTTTCAAAAGTATATTGTTTAATGTACTTCATCTGTTTAGCCATTTGCTCCATCTCTAAATGTCTCAAACTTTTGGTAAAAATGTGTAGTTTGTCGTTATTCCCCATATCTTTCGGATTTCTTTTAAATTCCTGTTCCTTCATTTCAATTTCATTTTTAATTTAAGTTACTGATTTCTCAATCTCCTTTTGGTTGTGTTCTGTTGTATTAGATGTCCCCGCATCACTGCTTTGTAGACATCCCAAATTATTTGTGTCCTGGTATATCATTCAAACTAAAAAAATCTTTTGTTATATTTTTGTTCTTCTTTATATCCTCTTTGAGTTTTATCAAATTATTATTTAAACGCCATCTCCAATTCTCTTTTTTATGGTTAATTGTCTTTTCTAATGCATTATGGTCTGAGACCTCCCTAGGTAAGATTCTAATGAGTCCAATTTTTGTAGAAAGAGCTTTAGAAGCCTAAATCTTATCTATTCTCGACCAGCTAAGGTGTCTATTTGAGTAAAAGGTATAGTCTTTTTGTTCCAAATTATGTTCTTGCCAAATATCTTCCAGCTGTAATTCATCTTTTAAGATGATAAAGTTCCTTGGTAAGGAGCTGATTTCCTCCTTTTTCTCCTTAATTTTTTTTTGGTTTTGTCCATATTTGTATTCATGACCCCATTGAAGTCCCCAAATATAATTGTATGATCATAATCTTTTTGTAATATGTTTTCCCTCGATATTTTAACAAAGTGGACTTTTTGTATATGTTTCAGAGTAGAATATTTTCAAAACCAATTTTTATTTTAATACCTATCATCCGTCCCTCCTGGTCCTTGAATTGTAACTTGGATGGTACATTCTCATCTATATATATACTACCCCTCTTTTTGTTTCTTCTGCTGATGAGAACACCTTTTGTATTTTTGACAATCATGCTACTGTCCCCAACATCACTAGTTAGGTAAGTGAAAGAAAGGAGGTATGTGTTTAAGAACTGTGGGCTGTATGAAAGATCTTTAAAGAAAGCAGAAGGCTGACAGATGAGGTCTGGCAATTATTTGTGCATAATGTGCTTTAAAACATACCTTTTATTTTGTTTGAGAGAGTTTCATCTCCATGTCTATGAGTAAAGAATCTTCCTGCCTCATGTTTTTCATGTCATATTGCTAAACCTGCAGAAACATTTGACTCCTGCAGCTCTACAAGGGATTTCCCTTGCTTACGCAGCAGTAGATCTCACACAAACTGCTTCTAAATATTCATGGAAGGAAGGGAAGAAATCTAAATAGTTCCTAGAGGACAGAAATTGCTCTTCCACAGCTTTTCTCTACTTAACTGCTCATAACAGGGGAACAGAGGAAGCCTCTAGGCATGTGGATTAGACTATTAGAGAGCTGGACTTGGAAATTCATTCCACCTCCCCATCTTTCTCAAGATTTCCATTTAAGAGTGTGTGTTGGGAATATATGTTGAAAGATTATATTAAATATTGCACCTGACTGGATTTTTATTGGATTTATTTTTTTAAGAAACTAAAATTCACAAATCTAGCTTCTTATGGAAATCACAGTAGGGTCTACTGTTGAACATATATTCCTGAATTACTCAGTTTGGTTTGCTTGCACTGTAAATTGCAGACACAAGATCATTTTCAGCTCATTTGAATGTATTTTTCAAACAGTGGTAGACTATTTCAGTTTATATGCTAAGGGGAAAATCAAGAGTTAAACTTAAGGTATTGGAAGATGGAAATTGGAGGAATAAGTTGATCAAGTTTGAAATTGTATTTTGCTATCTTTAGGCTTCTTTCATTGGAAGATGACAAGAAATAAAAAGTTTATTAGTTTTGAAAGGGTGTGTTCTGAGATTTGGCTTACATGGTACAATAAAGTTAAGGTGGATGCATATTTTAATAATCACTACATGAGATGTGCCTCATTGGTAAGATGGAATGGATACAGGGAGGTGCCTGTCCGAATCTAGGCCAGGGAATTCTGATCTCTGCCATTGCTGAGGAAGCCACACAGGTTCTTTGGTTTGAGAATCCAAATGGCTGTGAAGAGTGTTGAAGATGGGCGACTTGGAGAAGTGACAGAAAGGCTGTAAACTGAAAGGAGGTAAAGCTGGAGTGCTGGGCAGTGACGAGTGGCCAGCAGCTCCCTTCTCCCCTGCTGCCACTATCTGGATGATGGCAATTATAAAAGATGACCACATTGGTAAAACAGCCCTATTGAGGAGTTGGTAGTTGTGACAGAGGCTGCAGAGCATGTGTGACCAGCAGTATGAAGCTACCTCCTGATCTGCTGATAAAATGAAAATTGGTTGACCCATGTTGGTGAGACCAAGAAGTCATTGCAACAGAATGTCTCTGAGGTGAGTGACTGAATTGAAGTATGGGACCTTCTAATGCTCTCAAAAATCAATAAAGCAGAGCCATGACGGGGAAAATAAAGGGTTTGGGTGTTTTTTTAGATTCTCCCAGTAAGGACCAAGGATGAAAGATTAGTTGATGCAATGAAAAAGAAAAAAAAAACGTGACCACTTCTACTTTCCTCACCATGGTAGGAAACACCAAAGAGCCATCACATTTAATCTTCCTGCCCAGGTTACATTGACCTCTAGGTAAGTTTTTTGTATGTTTTTTTTTCAAACATTTCTCAATGTATGCAGTAGTTTATACATTATCTTTCTGTTTGTATTTAAAATATATCTTCCTTCTCAGAAAATTATAATCATACCCACTGTAACATCCTCAAATATTATGAAATATTCCCTTACTCAATAGAAGATGTCTTAGAATACCTCTGAATTACAGCAAGTTCAAGAAGTATCTTTTCATCTTACTATATTATACACAAATGATAACGTTCTATCTTTCTGCATTCCACAAAAAGCTATATCATGATATTTAAGGAATTGATGTTTACATATAGTTTTGATGTGCTTAGATGAAAGATGCAATAAAACGTACTTTCATTATCATTTTTCTCTATCTTCTTTTTATCTTTTTACCCACATAAGTGATATTTGTCCATTTCTTTTTGAATTTCATGTACTAAAACCTGGTAGTTTTAAACATTAAATAGTATCCAGTGGCCTAGTTACTATGTTCTTTAGTCTTTCAGTTTACCTCTTAAACCATGACTAACAAATTCTTGCCAAATATGTCTGGGGTGTTTTAGCAGAAGTATTTCCTTTAAATAAAAATGATATCTGCTATAAGCATATGATTTTCATCACCAACCTAACTTTTATTTAGTGTGCCTTGTTTTGTGATTAGTCACTGATGAGTAAATAAGGACTTAATTTGAAAGTTTGATTGCTGAGGCATGAAAGTGAGGAAATCCTGTTATGGGAGATAAATTAGTGATGGAGAAAACATTATTTTTAACAGCTATTTAACCCTTACTTTTGAGAAACAGGAACTTGAAGGACAGCTTTTCCCCTATTGTGCAATAACTAACTGCTGTTGGGATATTAGAATTGTACTCTAAACAACAGCAGCAACAACAACACTTTATTTATAGTTTGCCTGTCTCCCCAAGGGAGAGTATACATACAGTATACATACACGGCAAACATTCAATGCCATTTTGACAGGACAGAACAGACAGAAAGGAGGTATGTTGTGTTTTGAAGTCCAGCTTCGGTGCCTCGGAGGTTGTGCTCGGAGGTTGTGCCTTGGAGGTTGTGCTCAGATTCAGCCACGGGGGGTACTGTTGCTTCATTCTCTATGATGACAAGCCATCATAACTTCCTCCTTCCTTTTGGTCACCGTTATTTTACCTCCCCCGCTAAATTAGTGATACCTAAGTTCTCTACTTACAGCTCAGCTGTTTCTGAACTACTTAGGTAAACAGTGAGTAGGGCTTGACAGTTGAGTGCTCACCCCGATCGGGCTTCAAACTGGGCACCTTTTGGTTGGCAGATCTTATTACTGTTGTTGTTTTACCAGCTGTGCTACAGCCCAGCCCAAATCCTAAACTATTTTAAAGTAACTTTCCAAGCTCTCGATTTGATTTCTTCTGATCCTCAAAAAGTTCTATTTGTTCTCTTTCTCCCCATGCAAAGGATTGTTACCTTGACGTGGTGCTGGGGCTTGAGCGCCTCGATGATGCCATGAGCTATACCGTGCAGGGCCACCCAAGATGGGAAGGTCATGGCAGAGAGGACAAACTAAATACGATCCCTGGGGAAGGTAATGGCAACCCACCCCAGTATTCTTGCCATGAAAACTACATGGATCAGTACAACCAGAAAAATGTTGGTATACCATTGGAAGATAGGACTCCCAGGTCGGAAGATGGTCAAAATGCTACTGGGGAGGAGCAGAGGACTAGTCCAAGTAGCCCCAGATGTGATGACACAGTTAGCTCAAAGCTGAAAGGAAGGCTAACGGCCGACGGTGCTGGAGGTGAATGACAAATCCAATGTTCGAAAGATCAACACACTACAGGAACCTGGAATGTAAGATCTATGAGCCAGGGCAAACTGGATGTGGTTATTGGTGAGATGTCAAGATTAAAGATAGACATTCTGGGAGTCAGGGAACTGAAATGGACTGGAATGGGCCACTTCACAAAAGTGAAGTGCGGACAAGAGGAACACCAAAGAAATGGAGTAGCCTTCATAGTTAATAATAAAGTTGCGAAAGCAGTGATTGGATACAACCCAAAAAATGATAGAATGATCTCAATTCGAGTTCAAGGCAAGCCGTTTAACATCACAGTGATCCAAATATACCCCCCATCCACAGCTGCTGAAGAAGCAGAATTAGGTAAGTTCTATGAGGATCTGCAGCACCTACTGGATAACACACCAACAAGAGACATTATTCTCATTACAGGAGACTGGAATGCTAAGGTGGGCAGTCAAATGATAGCTGGGATCACAGACAAGCATGGTCTGGGGACAACCAAATGAAGAAGGATGTAGGCTGATAGAATTTTGCCAGGAAAACTCACTGTGCATAACAAACACGCTCTTCCAACAACCTAAAAGACAGCTTTATACATGGACTTCACCAGATGGTCAACACCAAAATCAGATTGACTACATCCTTTGCAGCCAAAGGTGGAGGACATCCATCCAGTCGGTGAAAACAAGACCTGGAGCTGACTGTAGTTCAGATCACGAACTTCTTATTGAAAAATTTAGAATCAGACTAAGGAGAATGGGGAAAATACACAGACCAATTAGATATGATCTCACAAATATTCCTAGTGTATATGCAGTGGAGGCAAAGAATAGATTTCAGGGACTAGATTTAATAAATAGAGTTCCAGAAAAACTATGGACAGAAGTCCACAACATTGTTCAGGAGGCAGCAACAAAGTACGTCCCAAAGAAAAAGAAAAGCAAGAAGGCAAGATGGTTGTCTGCTGAGACACTGGAAGTAGCCCAAGAAAGAAGGTGAAAGGAAACAGCGATAGGGGGAGATATGCCCAACTAAACCCACAATTCCAGAGGTTAGCCAGAAGAGACAACAAACTATATTTAAACAAGCAATGCATGGAAGTGGAAAAAGACAATAGAATAAGAAGGATGAGAGACCTCTTCCAGAAAATCAGAAACATCGGAGGCAAATTTCAGGCAGAAATGGGCATGATCAAAAACAAAGATGGCAGGGACCTAACAGAAGCTGAAAAGATCGAGAAAAGGTGGCGAGAATATACAGAAGATCTGTATAGGAAAGATAATAATATAGAGGATAGCTTTGACGGTGTGGTGAGTGAATTAGATCCAGACATCCTGAGGAGTGAGGTTGAATGGGCCTTAAGAAGCATTGCTAATAACAAGGCAGCTTACTTAGTTACTTACTTTACTTAGGCGATCCCTCGTAGCTCGAGGACAATGGTCTTCCATCTTGGGGGTGTGTTCTTAGGTGACTGAAGAGACCGATTCTTGACCCGCATAATCTCCCGCAGTGAGGACATCGGTTTCCAGGTGGAAGGCGATCCCGGTCGGGGTTAGCTTGACGCTCCTTCCTCTTGGCACGTTTCTCCCTTAAGCCCTCCGTTCGTGCCTCTTCGAACTCCGCAGCACTGCTGGTCACAGCTGACCTCCAATTAGAGCGCTCAAGGGCCAGGGCTTCCCAGTTCTCAGTGTCTATGCCACAGTTTTTAAGGTTGGCTTTGAGCCCATCTTTAAATCTCTTTTCCTGCCCACCAACATTCCGTTTCCCATTCTTGAGTTCAGAGTAGAGTAACTGCTTTGGGAGACGGTGATCAGGCATTTGGACAACGTGACCAGTCCAGCGGAGTTGATGGCGTAGGAGCATTGCTTCAATGCTGGTGGTCTTTGCTTCTTCCAGCATGCTGACAAAACAAGGCAGCAGGAGACGACGGGATCCCAGCTGAGTTGTTTAAAATCTTGGAAGGTGATGCTGTCAAGGTGATGCATGCCATATGCCAGCAAACATGGAAAACACAAGATTGGCCATCAAATTGGAAAAAATCAATTTATATCTCCATACCAAAAAAGGGAAACGCTAAAGAATGCTCAAACTTCCATACAGTGGCACTTATTTCCCATGCCAGTAAGGTAATGCTCAAGATCCTACAAGGCAGACTCCAGCAATACATGGAGCAAGAGTTGCCAAATGTCCAAGCTGGGTTCAGAAAAGGCAGAGGAATGAGAGACCAAATTGCCAATATCCGCTGGATAATGGAGGAAGCCAGGGAGTTTCAGAAAAACATCTACTTCTCCTTTATTGACTATTCTAAAGCCTTTGACATAATAAACTGTGGCATGTTCTTGGTGGTATGGGGATAACAAGTCACCTTGTCTGTCTCCTGAGAAATCTGTATAAAGACCAAGTAACCACAGTAAGAACAGATCACAGAACAACAGACTGGTTAAAGAATCTGAAAGAAGTACGACACATCATGCGACGTGCGGGGCTTGACGATTTCAAGGCCGGAGTTAAAATTGCTGGAAGAAACATTAACAACCTTAGATATGCAGATGATACCACTCTGATGGCCGAAAGTGAGGAAGAGCTGAGGAGCCTTATCACCAAGGTGAAAGAAGAAAGTGCAAAAGCTGGGTTGCAGTTAAACATCAAGAAAACCAAGATCATGGCAATTACACCTATTGATAACTGACACATGGAAGGAGAAAACATGGAGGCAGTGACAGAATTTATATTTCTAGGTGCGAAGATCACTGCAGATGCAGACTGCAGCCAGGAAATCAGAAGACGTTTACTTCTTGGGAGGAGAGCAATGGCCAACCTTGATAAAATAGTGAAGAGCAGAGACATCACACTGGCAATGAAGGTCCGCATAGTCAAAGCAATGGTATTCCCCATAGTAACCTATGGTTGAGAGAGCTGGACCATAAGGAAGGCTGAGCGAAGGAAGATAGACGCTTTTGAACTCTGGTGCTGGGGGAAAATTCTGAGAGTGCCTTGGACTGCAAGAAGATCCAACCAGTCCATCATCCAGGAAATAATGCCCGGCTGCTCACTGGAGGGAAGGATATTAGAGGCAAAGTTGAAGTATTTTGGCCACATCATGAGAAGACAGGAAATCTTGGAAAAGATCACGGTGCTGGGGAAAATGGAAGGAAAAAGGAAGAGAGGCTGACTAAGGGCGAGATGGATGGACGGTATCCTTGAAGTGACTGGCTTGACCTTGAAGGAACTGGGGGCGGCGACGGCCGACAGGGAGTTCTGGCGTGGACTGGTCCATGAGGTCACGAAGAGTCGGAAACAGCTATGCAACTGAGCAGCAGTTCTCTTTCTGTTCAGTTTTCAGTTTTTCTTGGATTAATATATCAACAACAGATGTTGAATTAAAATTGGACTACATTAGTTTTTCCCATGACTATTTCACAGTATATTATTCCAGAATTGTATAGTATTAGCAACCCCCAAGTCAGCTAATACCATATCCACAGGTAATGGATCCTGTAGTTTTGGCTCCAATTCTGTAAATTTTGGAAGATTCAAGTCAGTAGATGATGATAACAATGATGACATGTTTTAGGACACTTATCCACAATAGCAGATACACTATTTTCATTGCTTAGATTTCAGGGGCTGTGTGCATGTGTGTATGGGTATATGCCTTCCAGTCACCTGCTGACTTAATGATGACCCCCCAAAATCAAAGTTTTTTAGGCAAGGAATACTCAGGAGTAATTTTGCCTGTTTCTTCCTCTGGAATATAGCCTACAGGACCTGAAATTTGTTGGTAGTTTCCATCCGAGTTCTAATTAGGGAAAGGATCTGGTATGTTAATATTGAGGTTGAAAATAGGTATCCTGTGTATGTTATCATCTCTTACTGGATTAATTTCTCATAATATTTTCCTTTCAATAGCACAAGCAGCTCAGTAATGTGCATAATCTATATCTGAATTAATGTTTTGCATCATGAAAACATTATTACCCACATTGGGTTTAATTGCACATCAGCCTGAGAATCCAATCATTGCTGCTGCTTCTTTCTTCCATTTTCTGTAGCTGAGTATGTAGAAGTCAAGATAAATCTGAATAAATCTTGGTTTCTTACCTTAATCTTATTATTCCTCAGTATTCCCATTAACATAAAGTCCATATTTACCTGAATTGGTATTTTAAATAGTTTCTCTATTTTCTTTACTATCTTTTCCCAGACAATTATTATTTTTGGGTATTCCCACCACATGTGGGCGTACCAACCTTTATTTGCACCACAATGTCAGCATGTTGAGCTTATTCCATTCCCATATTTGATAGTTGAGCTGGTGTCCTGTACCATTTCCAAATAAATTTTCTTTCTAACTCTTTATACTTCTCCATTTTAATTTTCTTAACTCTCTTTCTTATTTCCTGTATTGTTTGTTTTGTGAGAGGGACTTCTTTCTGCAATTTATTTTGTAGTGTTCTTACAATATATTCATTGTCCTCTATCATCAGTTTATATATTGCTCCTGCTAATCCTTTCTCTGATTTCTGTCCTTTTATTAATATAACCTCCAGCTTACTTTCTTTGCCTATACATTCCCCATAAAAGGTAAAGGTTTCCCCTGATGTTAAGCCCAGTCATGTCTGACTCTGGGGGTTGGTACTCATCTCCATTTCTAAGCCGAAGAGCCGTCGTTGTCCATAGACACCTCCAAGGTCATGTGGCCGGCATGACTGCATGGAGCACCATTACCTTCCCGCCGGAGCGGTACCTATTGATCTACTCACATTGGCATGTTTTCGAACTGTTAGGTTGGCAGGAGCTGGAGCTAACAGCGGCTGCTCACACCGCTCCCGGGGTTTGAACCTGGGACCTTTCAGTCTCCAGCTCAGTGCTTTAACGCACTTCGCCACCGGGGCTCCTATACATTCCCCATATTTCCCTTGTTTAAATTTATTATATAGGCCTAATACTTTTATCCAGTTTTTATTTCCCACTTTTTCTATTATCCTACTTATCGGAATCAGTTGAACATTTATATCGTACAGATCTTTAATACAATAGTAGCCTTTGTACTTCATGTCCCTCCACCAATCAAACTTCTTCTCATACAGGCATTTTGATATTTTGGGCATCCAAATTGGATGCAATTTTTTCCGTATTTTAAATGCTAATTTTCTGGGGCCTCTGTTTTTTTAAATGCATGCCTCTAGATTTCTTGTGAATATGCCAAATTTCCCCATACCATTATTTATCATGTCCTCTATTCTAGACCATTTTCTTTTTTTCTCTGTCCTCCTTTCTAATAGTGGTTTTAATTGAAATGCTTCATAGTATAGTTCCAGGTTTGGAATCTCCCACCCTAATTGTTTCTGATGTGTAAAATATACCTTTTTTGTAATTCTAGATTTATTTTCTCCTGAAATCCAATCTCTAACAGTCTTGTTCCAAGTGTGAATTTGTCCTTGTTTAATGTCTATGGGGAGGACCTGGAATAGGTACAATATTTTTGGAATTAAAAACATTTTAACTGCTTTTATTTTACTTAGACAAGGAAATGTTTGTGATCCTACACAAATAGCCAAATATAAGTGTACTAGCTGTGCCCGGCCACGCGTTGCTGTGGCGAAGTATGGTGGTATGGGAAATAAAGTATTGAGGAATTGGTGGTAGTTAAGGTAAAGGGTAAAGGTTTTCTCCTGATATTAAGTCCATTATAAATGGGTTATATAGCTGTGTGGAAGGGCCTTGAATCTATACTGCCATATAATCCAGTTAAAATCAGATAATCTGTATTTTATAGGCAGTGTGGAAGAGGCCTAAGTGAGGCCTAACTCTGCCTGTCCCCTGGGCTGAGTGGGTTGCTAGGAGACCAAGTGGGCGGAGCTTAGCCTTCTAAATGGCAGCAATTGGATAAAAACAATTATTCCTCTTCCTCTAATTAGGACTTTATTTTTCTTTTCTTTTTGTTGTATGAACGTAGAGGCATGGATGAGGGGTTGTGCTGCCAAGTTTAGTGTTTCCGGGATGTGTAGTTTTGTTGTTTTGTCCTAGGCCGAAATTTCATTATCCTTTTATATATATAGATGTTGTTAATATTTGACACAGATGTGGATCATCCTTATACATTTTCAATAATTTTAATTTTTTTTTAAATAGAGACAAGTTGAAACAAGCTGCTAAGCATATCCACTCAGTAAATGCTGTTTTCTGCACAAAACAACCATGTGTCAATCTTGCACAGAATAAGTCCCAAATTGTGAATAACCTTTTAAAAGCACATTTTAAAAAAGACTTTCATTCAGCAGAAAGAAAATTACTTTGTTTATACATTCAAGAAAGAACTTATTGACAAGTTACACTTTTACTGTTCACCCCTACTAAGCTATGTGCCTAAACCACTTGGTTTTATTTAGAGGAACTTTGTGTCAAACCAGTCAATACAAAGGGGTCTTCTAAAGCTCTCTCACTGGGTTTATTAGTTCTCTAAAAACCCCCTTGAAGTGTTATGAAAGGCTAAATGAGGATGTGTAGGGTGGTGATAAGAATTGTAAAAACAGAAGGTACTGCAACAAGAAACTAATCTGCCCTCAGTATGTAAGAATTTACTGCTGAAGAACTTCTAAAAGGTAGCCATCTAAACTATTTCAAAATCTCCAATGAAGGAGAATAACAATTGCTAAGGTAAACTATTCATTCATTATTTACCAATGGAATTCATTTAGGCATCATACAGTGCTCTGGACACACAGACTCATGCATGTGTTACTCAGGCAAGCGAAGTTCAGGAAGGATACTAGTCATCTCCCAGTCTATTTATTTTATCTTACACCAGTGTTTAAAGAGACTTTGATTACAATGAATATAAAGAAGGGGTCTGAAGTCAATGGAGGCAGTGGTGTAACTGGCATGCAGCACCAACAGAGTAGTATACATGTAATAGGAGACACAGGATGCATCTACACTGTAGAATTAAAGCAGTTTAACATCACGTTAATTGCCTTGGATCAATGTTATGAAATTCTAGGAGTTGTATTTTAGTGAGGCACAAGCACTCTTTGGCAGAGAAGGCTGAGGTCTGTGAAACTACAACTTCTATAATTCCATGGCATTTAGCCATGGCAGTTAAAATGGTATCAAACTACATTAATTCTACATTATAGATGCATACTCTTTTTATGCTCACTTCTCCGTTTCTGATTGTTTCTGATAGGATAATTTAAAGAGCTCTGTTTTAAAACCTTTGTCAGAATTTCCTTCTGCCTGTCTCTTTTACTTTTTCAAGCATCAGAAGTATTCAAAAGATTAAAAACAGGTGAGAAAGTGTCCTTCTATTCCTCTGTGTACTAATTTTATTGCCATACCTCCATCGGAAGCTTCTGACAAAAATGTGCTACTTTGTTCACCTGCCAAGTACTCCAGCTACCACTGAGGCTCCAAATGTAAATCAGCAGGAGCATCTGAAGCAGCAATTTTGTTGGGTTATGGACACCGTTTATTATAAACTGAATTCTTCTTCTGAAAAGTTTAGATTGTAGAAGCTCTGCAGGGCTCTTCAGTAGCTATTATAAGAAAAGTCTACATTGTCTGCTCCAGTCTATTCTGTCTCATTAATCTTGTTGCAGAGCATGATGGGAAAGAGATATGACTCCTGGCCAGAGAGAAAGAACTTCTATTTCCTTATGTTCCCCTTTCAGTTTGCTTATAATGGTCTGTATGTTGTTGCAGTTGCTCTTCTTAATGAGCATTCATGTGTAATGCATTACTATTTTAGGATGGTATTATTGAGAGTTTCAATTTCCACAATATTGTGATATCCCTTAAACCTGGTGACTTAGATATTTAAGGGTAGATCTGGAAGAATTCGTTGATTGTGGAAGCGGCACCTGTTTGATGTTTGCTTCCATGACCTGAAGATGGCTGTGGTCCTAAACATCTTCACCTGAGCAAATGTCTAATTAAACAAGCAAAGTGGAATACATACATGAAAGTCTGCTTCTTCCATTAAGTGCTCAAGCAGCCCTAGAGCTTGTCTACGTTAAAAAAAAGAAACCTGTCTGGCAATGCATGGATTCTGAAGTGACCTTGTTAACACCACACACATCACGGTGAGATTGCCATAGCCAGCCTCATATTTTCCCCCGGTGAATTCACCTTGCTATTATGAGGTAGTCCACTTTTCCAATTTTTAAGATGCCTAAGGCATCTCTGCTTTTCTTTTCTGTCACGCATGTGAATGTACTTTTTAAAAAACTGGGGCACTTTTATCTCCCACAAACCAGTTTCATCCAACACTAATCCCTCCCTTCAACTCCCCAGTGCAGTATAGCCACTTGGAGGGCAAACCAGCTGTTTAAAAATCTAGATTTCCTGCAGGGTAAAAGGCAAGGTTATTTTTTCTTTACTGGATCAAAGAACTACATTGCAAGTGAATTGTTAAGAACAGCATGTGTCAGGATTGCAGCACCTACAAGGTAAGTACAAGTCTTTAAAGTATACATGGTTCACTGTTTTGCAAAGTGATAGATGCACAGAAGAGCAATGTGGCTATCCCACTAGCTCAGTGGTTCTCAATCTGTGGGTCCCCAGATGTTTTGGCCTTCAACTCTCAGAAATCCTAACAGCTGGTAAACTGGCTAGGATTTCTGGGAGTTGTAAGCCAAAACACCTGGTTGAGAACCCTGCATTAGCGAGAGGTTATTTAACAATGATCAAGGTTTAGATTGCCTTAACAAAAAGAGATGCACATCTCTCATGGATAACTGGAAGCTCATTGAGCATTCCAGAGAAGAATACTGCCCCCACAGTATTCACATATTCCTAGACTTTAGAAATCCAGTATCCCTACAGATTCCAAATGAAGATATGGTGAGGTTATATCAAATGTTTGATATTTAATATTAATGTGCAATTATCAGTCCCAATCCACCCAACCTAAATGCACACTGGAATACTTTCTTGTCAAAAATCTGTAATTTTTCAGGTTTGTAATGCCATTTGCAATAAATAAATAAAAACATTAAAATAAAAGCCAATTAAAATGAATGAAGCATTGCTCTCCATTATGTTCAGCAAAAGAACACACCACTAAAAGTCACAACAGTCAATTTTTAAAAGCTTGTTGGAACAGAATAGTATCCATGAGCTAACAGAAAGACAGCAAGGAGGAATCAATCCTAGGATGCCTAGGAAAGGAATTACAAAGTCTGGGAGCAGCCACTGAGAAGACCTCCTTCCTTGTGTCCACCAAATATATTTGGTAAGGTGGTAGGATGGAGAAAAGACCCTCCTTAAATATCTTACAGCCAGATAGATTCATATTTGAAGAATGGTCCATTCCTAATCTCTTGGTTATTGATTACATGATTTTAATAAGGAACATTTTTCTCTTTGGTAATTCCATTTTAAACTGAATCAATAAGTAACTAACAATTTTCCTCACTGCTTCCTAAATTCACATGTGATGATTTCTTTGAACACAACACATTAGGGAAAAGGTTTGCAAAGCTAACAGACTAGAGAGATGGGCCGAAACTAACAAAATGAAGTTCAACAGGGACAAATGCAAGACACTTCACTTCAGCAGAAAAAATGAAATGCAAAGATACAGAATGGGGGACGCCTGGCTAGACAGCAATACATGTGAAAAAGACCTTGGAGTCCTCGTGGACAACAAATTAAACCTGAGCTAACAATGTGATGCGGCAGCTAAAAAAGCCAATGGGATTTTGGCCTGCATCAATAGGAGTATAGCGTCCAGATCCAGGGAAGTAATGCTACCCCTCTATTCTGCCTTGGTCAGACCACACCTGGAATACTGTGTCCAATTCTGGGCACCACAGTTGAAGGGAGATGTTGGCAAGCTGGAATGTGTCCAGAGGAGGGCAACTAAAATGATCAAGGGTCTGCAGAACAAGCCCTATGAGAAGCGGCTTAAAGAACTGGGTATGTTTATCCTGCAGAAGCTAGGACGCAGAACAATGGCTTTAAACTACAGGAAAGGAGATTCCACCTGAACATTAGGAAGAACTTCCTCACTGTGAGAGCTGTTCAGCAGTGGAACTCTCTGCCTCGGAGTGTGGTGAAGGCTCCTCCTTTGGAGGCTTTTAAGCAGAGGCTGGATGGCCATCTGTCGGGGGTGCTTTGAATGAGATTTTCCTGCTTCTTGCAGGGGGTTGGACTGGATGGCCCACAAGGTATCTTCAAACTCTGATTCTATAGTCAGAAATATCATTTTCTGCACAGAAAATTCTGTTTTCTGCACACACAAAACACAATTGCAAATTTTTCTCAGGAAAAGACGTGAATCTCAAAAATACTTATCAGTCCAGACATCTCCTCATTAAAGTTTCCAAATATTTAAGAAATACATCTTGAACTGTTATTCCATTCCTAATCTGAGGCACACATATCTGGAGTCCCTTAAAAATATTTTTCTCTGAACTACATAGAGAGCCACAGAATAATTCTGATGTTCCATTCTCATACTGTGAGCCATGGGTATGCCTTTTATTAGCATATCTACGAAAATGTATTATAAACGGTGGGTGTCAGCTATGTCCTGTGCCATTTTTGACCTTTACACTGAGATTTTACACTTTTCTCCATAACTACCACACATGCAGAGACAACATCTCCAGGCATTTTGCTGCAGCTTATTTTTCCATTTTTTACGTAACTCAGGACAAGTTTAATTTTGCTTTCACCCCAAGGGGTCTAGTAGCTTGCAATTAATTCACGCTCCACCTGTAATTATGTTATTATTAAAAATTACCACCAGCAGCTAGCCAAAAGATGTCACTGGAGCTTCTTAGACCTTTCTAGAGATCACAGACAAACAGGCAATAGCAGAGGCAAATCATGGCAAATTCTTTAGTTTTCTTCTCTCTTCCTCTGTCCATTTCTTTAAAGAGAGAACTATAATTTCATTTAATAGATTCTGGAGCTTTTCTTTGATTGTGGAAACCAGAAAATTTAGGATAAACCATAAATTTAAAAATCAGACACAAGGAACAGGTGATCCAGCTGCTTAGGGAAAAATAAATAAGCATGGGGATGATGGGAAATACAGTACAGAAACATAAGGGGGACTACACATTCCCAAGCGTCTGGCAAGTTAATGTCTTTTATTCTGCATCCATATACTAGATTTTTCACCTGATACATAGAAGATATTAAATCTCTGCTATCTTATGATATTCAGGTGGTGGTGTTTTGGAGAGTACATGGGCATTTAATTGTACAAAAATGACAGAAAAACTTTTGTTTGCTTTTAGAGTCTTTCTTAGCTATGTATGGAGTTCATAAGTTCTGACAAGGCTATATTTTTGGTATTATAGATTTTGTTCTCACAGGGAAGAAAGTACCATTTTAATTCTTGTTACAAGAAAATAATTAAAAATTGTATCATTTTTAAAACTATTTGCTATTCTGGTCTTATTCTGTATGAAGAAATGTATGTGTGTACATTTGAGCAGAAAATAGCATTTTTCATACCTAAATGCTGTTTTTCTATGCAGGAAAATTTGCACAGTATGGTTTTTCTGTATGTGGGTAGTATTAAGTTCCCAATTTAAGCTGAGACCAAATTTACAACATCCAGGAAACTGATTTTTTGACCATTTTTGAAATATTTCCAAGTATTCCTTCCAAAATTATCTGTAGTATCATTTCCTAAGGAAATGTTGTTTTGAACATTAGCTTGTGTGCATTTTCTTAACATTCTCTTGCGTCTAGCTTTGGTCGCTTTGACAAATTAGGGTTAAAGGCTCAAGTGTTGCTAATAACCATAATTTTCTGCTCCTGCGGTGGGAATTATTACATATCCATTCTAATGAATATATATTAGCTGGCAGGCTGGGATATCCTTCTTGATATTTTTGAACACCATCTTCCATCAACTCTGACCAGTATAGCTAATGATGAAGAATATTAGTTGTAGCAGTATCTGGAAGATCACACAATTGCTATCCCTGATTTAGGAAGAATATGAGAGATTGTAGGATCAGACTAAAACCCTATCAGTACCAAGGGTGTATATTATAGAATCAATGCAATTTAACATTATTTACTGTCATGGCTCAATATCATGGGGTCATGAGAGCTTTGGTTTGTTGATGCATCAGCATTACTTGACAGAGAAGGTTAATTTTGTAAAACTACAACTACAACTCCTGTGATTCCATAGCAGTGAGCCATGACAATTAACATGCATTGATTCTACAGTGTAGATGCACCCTGGGATTCCAAGGCCCTCATATACATGCATTTAGGAATTGTTTGGCAGTTGCTTAAAAATGGCCTTGTAGCTTGTTTTTTGTTTTTTGTTTTTTTCCTTCTCATTGACTGGTTGCAACTTTTTTTTCCTTTTCTTCTCCTTTTTCTGTTTCTTCCTTCTGTCTGTTATTCTATGGTGTTGGGTTATGGAGACCTCTTTTTATCTTAGAAGATTTTATTATATGTGGAAATTACCAATAACAATATTAAAAAATGAAATGGCCTTGTGTAGGTACTTTTCAGTGTGAGAGGCTCTTTGTGAATCATACTCTATCTAAATTGAGTTCAATTTTTGATCATGCCAAGAATTCCCTATATGGACAGTTGGGCCTTTGGCCACATTTTAAGATGAGCAGTTGCAACACTATCATATTGTTCTAGTGTAGATTAGCATATTCTCGATGAATGGTGCCATTCTTTTCGATTTCTATACATCAGGTATTTCCTCAACAGCACTAAAGAAAAGAGATGCAACAGCAAAAACACTGTGTGCATGTTGGCAAGAATGGAAAGAATACTCTCTATTATTCATCTCCTTGTTGAAAAATGAGTTTCCAAACAGATGGGAAGCCCCAGGGGGAACGGTAATGGAACAGCAAGTCTCTTGTGCAGTTCCCTTCTAGTATACATGAATTTTTGGAGTATTCTAATTTTTTTTGCATAGATAAACATGTTCCTTTTCTTCACAAATCCTATACCTTTTGTTACAGAAAATGGGTTTCCTGCATAAGAAATGTGTTTTTTTTTTTTTATTCAGAATCTCCCCTCCTTAAACCCTTCCATGAGTCTCTAAGGCACCTTGGGACCAACAAATGTGGTGAGAATACTGCTTTGAAATATTGGCTGGCACCTTTTCTGTAACTATAATGTTATAAATCTTTGACTATCATAAGTCATTTGTATCATATGCAATGACCTAAAATCACCTCAAAACTTACTTTCTCAACATCATAGCTGCCCTAATAGCATAGCTATTTTCCATATTACTAGAAGTGAGGAGTGGACAGAAATGCAACTGATGGCCTTTTATTGATTTACTTTAACCTGATGGGGGTAAGCAAGACGTCTTTTGATGAAGTATTAATCCAGCCTAGAATAAATTAGCTAAGGTCTATGTATCAATTCAGAGATCACGTGGAAGATCAAACATGCTATTATTTCAGGACTGAAATTTTTTACTTATCATAATGATTACAACCATGTTACTGGTTGGTAGCTGTTCAAAAGCAGAACAGACTACATGGGAAGATGGTGGTGTCTCATTAGAGGTTTCTAAACAGAGATGGAGTTGCCACTCAACTGGCATGATATAGTTGTGGATTCATACTGACAAGTTGCTGAACTAGTTGACCCTTAGTTTACGTTCATGATATTATGATTGTATTGTCAATCCATATCTCATTCATAGAAGAGGCAAACCAAGCAAGACTAAGTACAGCTGATTTTTCTTTAATAACAATTACAAAAGTGCAATTTGCCTTTATGAGTATTATATAATCCTTCATGCTTAGAACAGTACTAAGAAAATTGATTTCCCAGGAGGATGTGATATTGTACTTGTAGCACCCAGAGATTGTAATGATCACTTTGTAGGAACATCTCAGATTATTGTTTCCTCCTTTCTTGGCAGAAGGGGATCTGTGACTATCTTAATCCTTTTCCACTAAGAATGTGATGGTGAGAAGTGAAGTAAATAGATTAACTATATTTCTAAAAGCATGTGAGCAGTGGATGGAGAAAGAAAGATAAACTGATGAGATCAAAATAGTTTTGCTCTTTAATCCTACCCAAAGGAGATCTTGACAATAGAGGGCCCACAGCAAAAAGTGGAAATGGCAGATATATAATATCTATTTTCTGTCTTGGGAACTATTTTGGAAGAAATACAGGATATACAGTACAACCCCTGTATAAGCAAGACTAGGATCTGTGGTTTCATTTCTCCACTTATAACAAACAATTGTCCTTTCTAGGCATTTTGTAGGTCCTCTAATATGACTATATGGTATTTTGGGGCTATAAATTATTCATTTCAGTAGGGTTCATTATTGTGACTTATAAATAACATTCAGTGTTTATTGTGTTTTAACTTTTGTTTGAGTATTTTAATTTGTGAGTGTTTTAATTAAATGCTTTTATGGATGCATTTTAACTATGTTTCAATATGTGATACTATAGATGTGTTTAATTATGTTGTGCCCCACCTCAAGCCAAAGGGAGAAGCAGGTAACACATTATCATAATCATCACCATCACCACCACCATCCATGTAAAGTCATGAAATATACCACCTGTGTATATGGGGCTTATACTGTAAATGTGTTTCTGGATTTTTCAAGATACCTTTCTAGATTCTACTAGTAGGGTCAATGAAAACCTGGAATTATTGAGCATAAAACTTTCCAAAGCACCATGTATCCATTCCTTTTGCCTTTAAAATCCTCTCTCATTCTGGAAGTCCTCCCCTTACCTCTTACCATATGTTTTCCCTTTCTTCAGTTCTACTGCATTGCACTTGGTTAGCCTCCACACAAAGCTTACATTTGAAAGACAGCAAAAGAATATCTTCTATCCCCATACTCCCAGTGATAAAGCTTTAAAAAGATAAGAGGAGACAGCAGAATGCATTTGTCTTGTCAGGTGACACTTAAACTGGAGTTCAACTTATTTTACTGCGTATGTTTGTACAGGTTTTGCATATTGAGTGATACCAGCTAGCAACACCCAGCTAAGATTTGCAGAATTGTTTCCCCCACATCCTTCCCAGGAGGTTACTGTACATTCTCACACTTTCTGCAGTAAGAAGCAGAACAAATCTGTCTGAGCTGAACAGCTTGTGGCTGTCATTTTCCATACTAGAGGTGCTGGCTGACAGTTTAAGGCTCCACTTAATGGAGAAGAGTCTTGCTTCCTTCAGAGATGTCTCCTTAAGGTTAGTGCAAAAAAGATCCAACTAAAGACTTGAAGTTATCTATAAAATAACCATCTCTCAAGCTAACCTATCTCACACATATTTTAAAAAATTAGGCATGTGAGTCTGTTTCAGCAGAAAAAAGTTGTAAAGAAATATAGTAGCACTTTCGAGACTAACTGGGAAAAGGGTTTTTTTAGCATAAGCTTTTGTCAACTACAGTTCACATTATCACTTTACCATGAAAGACCTTATTCTTATGGATCCCTTCTTTTTTAAAAGCCATCATTCAGAAGTACTTGGAATTAATTGGATAAATTCAAATGCCCTTATGAGCCTTCCTTGTTCTCTAAAATTGGTATCAGAGGAATTGCAAAATGTCAAAAATCACAACAGAGTTGGAGTGGTTCCATGCCCTACTTTACAAAGCAGAGGTTTGTTTGTTTGATGTCACAAAGAGGTAGGAAACTCTGTAGTATGTAACTTTACATATATTTAGTTATGTAGCATAGACACTAAGAAACTAGTTAATGATTTGTGAAGGTACTTAATGGGACACCAGCAAAAGCATTTCATTTCACATCCTGGTTGGTGTCCCAACACATTTAAGTTCCAAAGTATATCAGTCATTTTGCCCTCCTCTATGTAGTAACATAACAGCAGCCCTTTAATGGTTACAGGAGTTATAGAACCGTCCAATTCTAATTCCTACACATGTAAGTCCACTTGCGAAAATGTAGTGTTCCCTCACTTATCGCGAGGGTTACGTTCCAGGACCACCCGCAAAAAGTGAAAATCCGTGAAGCAGGGATGCTATATTTATGTTGTTTACAGTCTCACTGGCAAGTAGCACCTCTGTCCCTTCCTCGCATCGCAAGCATGCGAATGCCTTGTGAGGTGAAAACAAAGCTGCTTCAGCCTCTTTTTCTCTCCCTTCGGCTTTTCCTTCGTTCCTTAGGCTTCTCCTTAGGAAGGAAGTAGAAAGAGGGTTTTATAATACAATTCTATGGTTTATACTATTATTTTAGTGTTTATTAAAAAACTGCAAAACAGCGAGGGTGCGAAAAGCAAACAGCGAAGTAGTGAGGGAACACTGCATACTGCATTTTCTCAAATGTAATGCACATCTTTTTTATCTTAACTGCTTAGCCAAAATTGAGATGGCATTGAATTCAATGGTGCATTACAATCACATGCCATCAATGGTATAAAAGTGTCACCTAAAAACAAATCTCAAAAAGAGAGAAAGAGATCAGAAAATAATTGTAAATAATAAAATGTGGCCAGCCCCATGCAATCCATTTAGAAATAGGATTTTTGAGATTCCTTTAAAGTTTAATTTCTGTTCACATTAATTTTTAACCCATTAAAATATTTCTGTTTGCATGCAACTAAAGCAAAGAGAGAAAAGGAGAAAGGCAAAGAATATAAACAGAATTCTTGGAACACAGGTATTAAACTGTAATCATTCCACAGTGCCTCGCTGCAAAATTGAGGATTACATGTGGAAGGAATTTTCCCAATTTAATTATTAAGAAATATATGACTAAGCTTAGACATGTATTAAACATTGCATGTTTGACCTTGATTTGTCTGTGCTCAAACCTCATGTATATCTTTCAAACCTTGTCTACCCCCCAACTAG